>NC_054372.1:200232117-200462117 GCF_017654675.1 Xenopus laevis | reverse complement strand
TAGAGCTTGCACTCTAAAGGAAAAGGGAAGGAATGCCAGGCTAGAATAGGGTTTTTTAGGGATGCACCGAATCCACTATTTTGGATTTGGCCGAACCCCCAAATCCTTTGTGAAAGATTCGGCCAAATACCGAACCAAATCCTAATTTGCATATGAAATTAGGGGTAGGAAGGCGAAAAACTTTTTTACTTCCTTGTTTTGTGACAAAAAGTCACTGATTTCCTTTCCTGACCCTAATTTGCATATGCAAATTAGGATTCAAATTCGCTTCGACCAGGCAGGAGGATTCAGCCGAATCTGAATCCTACTGAAAAGGGCAGAATCCTGGATTTGGTGCATTCCTAGTTTTTTTTTTGGATAATGGAACATTCCATAATTTGGATCTTCAAGTCTGTTAAAAATCATGTAAACATGAAATAAACCCAATAGGCTGGTTTTGCCTCCAATAAGGATTAATTATATCTTAGTTGGGATCAAGTACAAGTGACTGTTTTATTATTACACAGAAAAAGGAAATCAGTTTTAAAAATTTGGATTATTTAGATAAAATTGAGTCTATGGGAGATGACCTTTCCATAATTCGGAGCTTTCTGGATAAAGGGTTTCCGGACAAAGAATCTTATACCTTTATCATTTATATTAACTGCACCCGGTGTTGTGGTTACATCTTGTAAAGCACTGGACGTATTTGTGGTGCTATATAAATACTGTACAATAAGAGACAAAAAGAGACCTGAGTTAAGAGGTCAGGGAGGAGATCAGTAGAGGAGAGAGATCATCACCATAGAGAGGACATTGGTAAATATCGGTATCGAGTAGATTGCCAAAGAAGGAAGTATAGAGAGAATAATGAGGGGTTCAGGGCAGAGCCTTGAGGAACCTCAACAGGAGGCAGAAGATGATGCTCCATTGTAGGAGACACTGAAAGACATTTGAAAGGTAAGAGCAAGTGTCACAAAGGCCAGGAGAATGGAGGAGGAGAGGCGACAGTCAGCGGGGTCACCATAACTGAGACATCTAGGACTACTATTAGGGTTCAAAGTGCTTTAAAACAAGCTAGTAAATTAGCCTCAATAGAGCACTTTCTGTGTTGTGGCCTAAAGCCAGATTTTAAGAGGCCCAGAAGATCATGGTCTCAGAGAATCCAGGTCAGTCAGTTGCATAATAAGTTCTTGAGTAATTAAGTTCTTGAGTAGTTTAGAGAGAGAGAGGACAAAAGTTACCAAAGTGAGGGCGATTGAGAGGGTCTTTTCAGAATAGAGGTGACCAGTGCATGTTTAATTAGGAAAGATTCCAGTTGACAGAGGAAGAATATGTGGCTTAGGGCTTTCATTAAAGAGGGAGCGGGACATTGAAGAACTTTGGAAGGAATAGGGTTTTATAATGGATCAAGAGGACAGGAAGTTAGGGATGAGCCTCTTGCGTGATCCAGTCTATGGAATAACCATTTATTCAAATGAGCAGCTCATTCTCTATAGTCTCTGACTTGTATATTACTTTGGGGTCTGATTAATTCATTAGATGGAGCCATCAGTTGATTAGTGCATTTTTGTTCATTTCAGGAGGAAGCCAAAGCTCTTTGCACTCACCCAATCAGCAGCAAGCCTGGGATACTCCCACCCCACCGGATCAGCGGCTGTCCCGTAGCCAGTCGGATATGTTCTCACCACAACCTCAGGACCCTTATGATGACCTTCTGCGTGACACTCCTGCCCGGGTCAACCCCTTCTCTCAACGAGAGGATCTAAAGGGAGGACGCATTAAGCTGTTTGACACCCCAAGCAAGTCTGTCATCTCCCTGACCTTTGAGCTTCCTCCACCACTAACCTACCAGATGAACACACCAGTTACCCCTGAGCCTATCATGGAAGCTCAGTGTGACTTTTCAGAGCCAACAGCAAGACCTCGGCGCTGTAGGTCTCTACCTTCATCCCCTGAGATCTGCCGTAAGGGGAGCCCATGCACTGGTGGGACCCCTTTACAACGGCCAGTCCAGTGGACATCTGAGAAAAGGAACATAAAGAGCAGGAAACTCATTTCTGTAAATTCAGTGGAAATCCATACAAACAGACCAAGAATAAATGGTGTTTCGCAGGAACCACTTAGGCGGTTAGAGGACCTGCCTTGTAATCCCCAGCAGTCTATAGGAGTCAATCCTTCCAGCAATCTGAATTCTAATGGAGATCTAATGGACTCTTTGTGTGGGGAAGAGCAGTCGCTTTCAACGGCAAGTGTAACATTTGAGGATCATGAAAGTAAAAATGGGCAAGTTCCATTAAAGAGCGCTAGTGGGGAAACTGTGGAGGAGGAGAAGTGTAATGGGGATCAGTTTACAGTTAATCCGATCCCCTTGAGGACTGATCAGGTGTGGGGAAGTGAGAACTTAGTCACACCAGAGAGAGACCATAAGTGCGTTGTTGGCCCTTTATCTCCAGAAAATGGATCTCCACCAAATTCTCACCAGGACAGAAACGGGGAGTTGAGCAGGAACTCTAAACAAGACCGGGAACTGACTGAAAGTTTCTCCTGTGTAGAGTTACCTGAAACAGGGGAACCAATGGACTGCTCCAGTAGCCCGGATAGCACAGAAGAGAACACCTTCTGCAAAAGACCATCACGGTTAAGGTCCAACGGGCCAATTACAACACCCTCCCCTCCTTTGCAATCTTCCTTATCTTCGACTCCCTCGTCTTCCCGCTCTCCATCTCCTCCCATCAGCACATGGCAGCAGGAGCCATCAGTAGCCCATAACAGACTTAAGCTTTCAGACAACAACAATGTGGTGTGCAGCAAGCCTCTGGGGTGGGTTGGTTCCCTTCAACCCCGTTCTCTGGGATCTTTAGAAGGAAACTTGTGGGAGGACAGTTTGCCTGGTTTGGGTTGTGAAGGAGGGGAAAGCGGCAGCACAGCTCCCCTCCATGCTTCTTCCAATTCTGTTTTGGACCATGAAGAAACCGTCACCTGTCCAGCTTGCTGCCTGGGGGGCTTCAGCTTCATATCGGTTTGTCGTCGGACTCCTCCTGACTCATCTCACTATCAGAACTTGAACTGTGAGGCGAGTCGCGGGCTAATAAACACAGCACCAAGAATCAGTACTCCGAGGCCGGGGCCCAGCAGGAAGATTCCTGAAGCTCAAACTTAAAGGATGGGGACGGTTCTAATGAGAGGCTTTGCTTTTGGGCTTAACACACAATATCTCAGCAAAAAACATGACAATGTAGATGAGGCTGGTTACAAATATGCCGCTGTGATTGTTTATTTAATTAACATGCCCCTTTCTGAGCTTTCTGCTCCACACAGAGACAGAGGGTCTTCATTTGAAATCACCGCTACCCCAAAACAATCATTGTGGGGGTTTGAATCTGAACAGAAGAGCTGCCACCTTGACGTCTTATACTTGCGACACATAGAGTTATTAGGCCTAATTTTATAAAAGCTGTATTGGGTATTTTTCTCAATTCCCAAATAATATGTTGCACAATGTCAATTCCAGACAAACATCAGGGGCAAATATTAAACCCCACCAATATATTGTAGTCTATACAGTTACACAGCGGGCAAGTGAGGTGAAGCCATTGCTACTACCATCTGGCAACACACTGAGGAGGCCTTCTATCCACACCCAATCAGATAAGTTGCCCGATGAGGAGCATTCTCTATTCTCACTATTTCATTGCTTACGAAGCCCTTGACTATAGAATAGAACAGTGTTTTACTACAATGCCAACTACTGATTGGCTGAAAGTCCATATGTTGACTTTAGACTAAACTTTGAGGGCTCCTTCCTATTTATTATCAATTTACTTTGTCTTTAGGTGAGCAGCTTCGACAGGGGCAGGCATGTTGGTTAAGCCCGTAGGATCAGTACCTTGACGATGTCTTTATGAAATATTGTGTTTTTATGACGTGAAATGACTACTGTATATGAGACGAGTTCTCTCGGAAATTCTATTTTTCTATATTTATTTGTTCTCTGATTATTTAAGTAATTTAATGTTTGCTTAGTCGATTGATCTCCGGATCTAAATTGAGAAGATGTTGGAATGAATACATTGCGTTCAAGGACCATGTAGAGTTATATACTCCTACTTTAGCCAGACGATACCCACCAGGAAGCTATACCAAACCAAGTGGTGGGAGGAGTCAGTGGAGCTCCCCGGTTATTTCAGCCAAGCATAAATATTGGGGTATGGTGCCTGTTTACGGAGAAGGCCACTTTCTTATATGGGACAATGTAAACCCTAATGTATAGTCCTGGAGGCAAATCAGTTGTAGATCAAGGAGATCTTGGAACCTACAATGGCATGGCTGGTAAGATAATTCAGAAGGTGCTCAAGGAAAGGTCGAATTTGTATTTTCAGTGGAGTCTACTAATAATCTTCAGCATTGGTTCTCTGACCTTGAGGCCAGAGGTTGGATGTCCCACGACTATTCCAGATGTATCACAGAAGTATAGTTGTATGCAGTTGTTTCTTTGTCCATGTCTACTATTTGCTGCATTTGATTTGCTGCCTAGGCCTGGGGAACCTACCAGCCCCCCTCTTTCACTTAGAGTAGCACAATTGTGGGACGGCAGCTTGGTCCATCGCAGGAAACTCATGCCTCTTGATCTGCCACAAACTCTGGAAAGCTCAAACAATTTGTCAGTTGTTCCAAAGATGGAGGGAATTGCACCATAATCACCTTAGACTCTCTGCAATAACAGATCATCCTCAGGTCTTACAGACTGGGGGACGAGAGGAAGCTCCTGGGTAACATTTCCCAGTGTAGCATTTTGGCTTGGGGTTTGTTTTCAGCCTGTTATGTTCTTTGGGAGGTTTTTGGGTCAGTAGAAGGAGTCACAACTCAACAAGCATGAGACGGCCAAACCCTGGGAAGACTATCCTTCCTTATTAACAAATGCGGCCATCTTCTTTATTCCATAATAAGAAACTGAACCCAACAGCACTCTACTTTGCTTTTTGGCTTTTTGTAATTTATACCTAAATAAGCACTTTAATACAAATAACTAGCAAATATTGCAGCCTCCATCGTTGCTATGAAGCACTTTATGGCAGTCCAGTCTTGGCCACTAACGAAGTTCGCTGTGTTTCACATGTTTGAGGGGCTGCCATTGGCTACTTGCTCTATTGGCCCTATTAAAGCACTTTATGCACTGCCTGGTTTATCCTTCGCTCTTCTTCTGACACTTTGGGTGAATAATTAGCACTTACTGGGAAACATTCTGCTGCTTCACCTGGTGTGGGGCAGCAAGTGGGGGTGAATGTCTAGTAGTTTGTATATAGCTGCTAAAATTTTTTAAATTTTCTGTTTAACTCACACATGAATGTTCTCTGCCCCACCCCCTCGCAGGCAAAAGAGAGATTTGCATGATATAGAGTATTTACATGCAGGTTTATAGAACACACATAATGTGATTATATTATATTAACAAATATTTCATCACCTTCCACTAGATGTTTTTGTTTTTCTTTTACACCAATAAATCACTTATTTCTGCACAATCATTGGTTGGGCACAGCAGGAACACGGGGGATAGGGCACATGGGCGAGGCTGTACTTGCTTCAAGCAGTGGCACTGGGAGGTTTGCTAATGTAGCTGCTCTAATGGGGGTGATTTGGAATGTCTAGGGTCCCATTTGGCACCACTACCAAAGCCCTGGCACATCAATATCCATCTCTGTCTTACACTAACACAGCGAAACACCTGTATTCCCATGGGCTGTCACTAATCATTTCTGTACATGTCCCCTAATCATCATCAATACAACTTCAGCTTCTTTTTGTGCCTGATTTCAGTTCTCAACTCTGAAATTTAAACTACATCTCCAGCAGTGCATTTGCACATGGATCCCTCAACGACATTACTCACACATGGGCATGTGGGCACTATACGTTCATGCAGAGCAATATGGATGTAGCCATTGGGAACCAAGCTTTCCTATGCAATGTACTGGATGGTCATTTCCCACCAATAAACACAATAATGAGGCCTGCTGACTGCCCCATCCCAACCTATGGAACCATTTCTGGGTCACTAATTCCTCCCTAACACCTTTTATTAATCATTGCCATATTTTGGACCTTCAGAAAGGTCACACTGTTCCATGTGGGCACCTGAAGGTTCTCCTCCATCCCCATGTTTCCCCTGGCTTCTGCTCTTCTGCTCTTCTGCATCCCAATGGCAGTGCTTGTGCATCTTCTCACTCATGGGCCTCCTAATGCACCTTGTGCTGACAAATGTGGCCTCATCCTATTCTAGCACCAAAGAAATCACCAGCCGTTGGGTGTAGTGTTCATCGTCATAACTGGGATCCTTCTTATTTATCGGAACCCTGAAACTGATCAGTTTGCTGACTCATGGGATGAAAGCTGGTGCCCCCCAGCAACCTGTCCGACTTACTATTTAGTGTGTTTATTCCTAAAGGGCTGTGCTTGAGCTTCACTTCTATTGGTTTATGTAACACTGCACCTCACAGGTTGGGTTGGCTGAAATATTTAAGATGTCAAAAAGCCGCATAAAGCCTCAGTGACAATCTTTCACATCTGCTTTTTTTCCTTTTATGAATATTTGCCCTTTTTGGGTGTGGCCAGAGGTCACGCCCCCTTTTTTATTTTTAAGTGGTGTAAATAATGTTTCTTCTCCTGTGGTTTCTTTACCTGTAACCATGCACTGCCCATTTGTTTCCTTCATTTGTATTATTATTTTTGGACATTGGTACCAGACAGATTGCTAGTAATATATACAAAGCTTATTTAAACCATTTCAATAAAACTCTATATTACAGATATCAGTGTAACTTTATTTCCTTCTGCTGAAACTTCATTACTTGTATCACCATTGGCCAATAAAAGTCACGTATACGATTGCACAAGCTTCGACCAACTCAGATGGAAGAGGAGCTCATTGATGCCCCAGGCACTGCTTAGAGTTGGGGCTGCATCAAATCCTTTATTCACCTTGGGATTCAGACAAATCTTTTCAGGAGGAATTGGTATTTCGGCATCCCTGTATAACGTGGACTAATCTATAGCTGTGGATCGCGCCCACATAGGGATCTGACTAATGTTGGGTCAGGTTTGTGTTGATGTTTTTGAAGCTGATTATTAATATTGTTTTGTTCTGGTAAACAAGAATTTTAAAGATAAAGGCCCATAGTACTCACCCATGTTCTGTATTTTATTTCTGTTAGGGCACTTAAAGGCTATTTAAAGGCAATAGGGGTCATTTACATCCACTGCCAAAGTTGCCGGACAGAAAATTCCCTTCCATTAAATATGCAAATTATCCCATTCATTAAAGGGGACCTATCACCCAACATTAAGGCAGCCACTAGCTCCATCATTCCACTGCAGATAATTATTACATCATAGAAGTGTCACAGCAATTGGATGCACCCTGAACCCCCGGAAATGACTGGAGAAAATATCAGCACAATTGCTTCATACGCATCTTTCATGTACAGAGCCAGGTCCATACAGAAGGGTTTGCTGAGATGAGAAGAACCTGACTGCACAGAGCCCTGACCTCAACCCAGCTGAACCCCTGTGGGATGAATTGGAACAGTTATAGCACCAAAAAAAGGGGCAACCTGTGGGATGGAACCCCGACTGTGAGCCGGATCCCCAACATCAACAGTGTCCAACCTCACTAACTTGTGACTGAATGAAAGCAACTCCCAGCTACAATGTTTCAACAGCTAGTGGGAACCTTCCCAGAAGCCTCTATTATTTAGAAGAACCTGACTGCACAGAGCCCTGACCTCAACCCAACTGAATTCCTGTGGGAAGAACTGGAACATTTATAGCACCTAAAGAAGGGGCAACCCAATTGAACTGTGGGATGGAACCTCGACCGTGAGCCTGATCCCCAACATCAGTGCCCAACCTCACTAATGCTCTTGTGGCTGAATGGAAGCAACTCCCAGTAACAATGTCCCAACACCTAGAGGGAACCTTCCCAGAAGCACAGGGGTAGTTATAGCTGCAAAAAGGAGGGGATTGAGAATAAGATGTTGGGCAGGGCTCCCCATACTTTTATCTATATGGTTCATCTACCTCATCCCAGATGCATCTCTTTTTAGATCTACACTGGGTGCCTGTACATTCTTGTATCAAATTGAAACTCCTGACATTTAACTTTTGTGCCATTCAGTTTACTCAACTTTTCTCTATAATAATAACTTTGTTCCTCTTATTACCTAGACTTCACTCTAACCATTGAATAACCCAGTTAATAGAGAAGAGTTGTGTTATACGGTTCTATATAAAGGGAGAGAAAAAAAGAAATAGCCACAATTTTTATAAAATAAATAAATTATAGTCAATTAATACAAAACAAGAAACCTATCTATAGTTCATTCCCCTTTGTTGTCTAGTACCAACATAGAAGATCCATTTGGCTCCTTATACTGATGGTTTGTTTGGTATTACAGTGAATGTATTGTGTAACATTGTAGGTTTTGCCTGAAGCACTGGAACTAAACATCTAAGTCTTGTGTATATAATGGAATGGAATGTATCTTAATGAACACCGTTTGTACATTCCTACAGTAGGTGTGTTCCTATGTAGCTGGGTGAAAGAGTATCTCTAAGGGTTTCTGAGCCTCTAGACCAGGGGTGTCCAAACTATGGCCCGAGGGCCACATGCGGCCCAGGCAGAGCCGGAACTAGGGGTAGGCAGAAGAGGCAACTGCCTAGGGCGCAACGATTGAGGGGCGCTGAGCAGCTGCCTCCTCTGCCTACCCCTAGACTGGACGCACCTTATCGCCAGCTTGGCCGCTCCCCTTTCCATCACGCGCGCAACGTCAATGCGCACACGCGAGTGTGACGTCACTGCGCATGCGCAGGTTACAGCCCATACGCACCACGCCATAGGAGAAGGAGTCGGCGAGTGTCGCCGCACCACAGATCCACAGCAGAAGAAGGGGGCGAGCTGGCTGGCTGGGTTGCCTAGGGCGCCCGGCCGGCATGGCCCGCCTCTGGGCCCAGGATGCCTATGAATGCGGCCCAGCTTGAAACGCTTGGTTCCCGAGGAAACATCATGTTGCAAAGGATAAAGGAGAAGGGGGGACTCTGCTCATTGCCCAGTTATTAATAATAATATAATAATAAGTCTATTTAATATCCAGGTGTCCCATATTCCAGTGTATAGCTCCATCTGGTTATCCAACTGGCATTGTAGTTCTTTTCTGTGTATTTCCTTTACTTTTACAAATCAAACGTGATTGTGTATTTCACTTGTGGCCCCAGACAATTTTTCTTTTTCCAATGTGGCCCGGCGAAGCCAAAAGTTTGGACACCCCTGTTCTAGAAACAAAGTTGTAACCTGACCCTAATATTTCATGTTAAACATGGACCGGCGTATAGAGCAAGCTGCAACTTAAAGGAGAGACTAGAGGAACACATTTCTTAAAGGGATTTGGTCAATAATTTTTATGGTTTATTTTGTATTTCTAAATTACACTTATCAGATTGCAAATGATTCGCTCTACCATTTAAAATGTTATTGTTAAACCAACATGTACATTTTGCATTTTTCGCTGCAATATTGGTGTGCAGGAGACATCTGAGATCATTGTGCCTAATCTTGAGCTTTCAGAGAGAACCAGCACTGCACAATGGAACTGCTTTCAGATAAGATATTGTTTCTCCTACTTAGTATACTTCCCAAGTCACAACTTGGATTTTTTTCTTCGTATGTGCTGCTCATGTCTACCACTAGGTGGGGCATGGGAGCACATTTAGCAATACAAAGAATTTTGTAAAATGATTAAATCTTCTCTAACTTCAGGAAACCTGCTTTTGGAAGGTGAAGGGGGTCTGGGTTGTCAGAAATCATTGCTTCTCGCTGTATTTGGAGCTAAAGTTCCCATCGCTTCTCACTGTATTCAATGTATTTTGGGCGCCACTACTTCTCCCCCTCACTGTATAATGTATGTAGTATCTGGAGTTTTTATTTACCCTCTCGCTAAAATACACAATAGTAACAGCAATGCTATAAGCCCATGGAGGCAGTATCAGATCAGACGTCTGAATCCTTTAGTAGAGGTGTAAGGGAACTGTTTTCCTGTTACCATTCCATTGTTCTGTTGATAGGCTGCTGGGGGTGGATGGGTGATACTCTTGCAGTACAGCAGTAAAGAGTGACTGAAGTTTATCAGCGCAAAAGTCACATGATTGGGGGCATCTGGGAAACTGACAATATGTATGGCCCTATGTCAAATTTCAAAATTAAATAGCAAAAAATCAGTTTGCTCTTTTAACTAGTACTATTAACTGATGTGTTTAGCTAAAAAAAAAACATGTTTTGCATGACAGACAAACACAAATAGTGAAACTACTGCAGCCAGACATGTTTCTGAATGTACTGACCGACCCCCTGGATTAGGATTATTAGGAAAGGATTATCCAACACAGAATAGGAAACAATGTCCCTGACACATAGAGAATGAGTCCAATGGATCTTTTATGTAGAAACTAAACGCCCTATGGGAATAAAGTTCAATGTTTCCTATGAGTTGAATTCACTCTATTTATTATTTATTCTGCATATTGGTGTCTTTTCTACAAGATCTAAAATAAACAACAAAAAATGCTTTGTAACAAACATGTTGGTTCTTCTTTTTCTTCCTCTCTCTTTATAAGAACCATACGGCACAATTCAAGGCAACCTGTATCTTGTAAACTCTCTGGCTCAAACGTTTGTGTTTTCAGATGATTTGTTTCTAAATAAACTTTTAAATCGTATCATTTTTGTTGTAAGAGTCCAGTTTTGTTTGAGCCTGAGGAACATGCGTCACTACGAGAGGAAAGAAACCTACTGGCTTTATTGGGCACATACTGTAGTGGGGGAAACAATTTGTATATGACAGTTGCCCTTCAATAGCCACCCAACATAAACTTCCCTGTACAGCTATATATTTATATACCTAATGTCTCGCTTATTGCCCTGCCTTTTGATTGCAAGCTTCTGTGGTCACAGCCCTCACTGCCTACTGTATTTGTCTATATGTCAGTTTTCATGCCCCCTATGCCCAGCGTAAGGAATATCTATTGGCACATTTATATTCTGGGTCCAAATGAATGATATGTGGCTACATGAAATGCAGGTAGGGGCCCATGATACACAGGGACAGGTCTGCCATCAGAAATCACGGGGCCTCGTACAACAACATTTTCTGGGCCCCTGGCCCCCCACTCCAGCCCAACCCCAGATCCCACACCAAAGTGAAAAGGCCACACAGACAGCGCTAAAAACGGTAAATCCCACCCACACATAAGTTATAAAAAGTCATTGGTGCTCAGGATCCCATTATAAGTTAAAAACAAACATTGGCGGCCAGGGTCCGACATAAAAGTTTTTTTAAAAAATTATTAGTCATTGGGCTCCCCTACAAGTTAAAAAAATCATTGGTGGCCAGTACCAACCCTATAAATTAAAAAGAAAAACATTGGTGGCCAGGGGTATTATACTTTTTTTAAAAACACGTTGTTTTTCAGTTGAACTTACCATAGGCTCCCTTTGTGGCTTCGGGTCTTTTTGCGGCTTCGGCTCCATTTGGGACTTCGGCTCTTCTGGACATCGGCTCTTCGGGATTTCAGCTCTTCGGGTCTTCAGGACTTAGACTCTTCGGGTCTTCAAGACTCCAGCTCTTTAGGACTTTGGCTCTTTCTGACTTTGGTTCTTTGGGATTTTGGGTCTTGGGGACTTTGGCTCTTTGGGACTTTAGCTCTTCGGTCTACGGCTCTTCATGTCTTGGGGACTTTGGCTCTCTGGGTCTATGGGGCTTCAGGTCTTGGGGACTTTGGGACTTCGGCTCTGTGGGTCTTGGGGACTTCGGGTCTTTGGGACTTCGGCTCTTTAGGTCTTGGGGACTTCGACTCTTTGGGACTTCGGCTCTTTAGGTTTTGGGGACTTCAGCTCTTTGGGACTTCGGCTCTTTAGGTCTTGGGGACTTTGGCTCTTTGGGACTTCGGCTCTTTAGGTCTTGGGGACTTCAGCTCTTTGGGACTTTGGCTCTTTGGGACTTCGGCTCTTTAGGTCTTGGGGACTTCAGCTCTTTGGGACTTCGGCTCTTTATGTCTTGGGGACTTCAGCTCTTTGGGACTTCGGCTCTTTGGGTCTTGGGGACTTTGCGTCTTTGGGACTTCGGCTCTTTGGGACTTCGGCTCTTTGGGTCTTGGGGACTTTGCGTCTTTGGGACTTCGGCTCTTTGGGACTTAGGAACTTTGGCCCAGATAATCTGGAAAGTGCAGCACAGCCAGCCCCCCCTTTATGCTCAAGCATGGTACAGATGTACACCCTGTGTCTCCCTGATGGCGCCCCTGAATGGGGATATTGCACTATGGGGGTCTAATGGCTTTTGAACAAACATTAGTTGGTTGGTTCTTTGTGGATGGGGGGGCTGAATATTATTGTATTTGACTATTATGTTTCCCAGTGTATCACAGATTAAGCCAACCTTTCATCTTTATATAGAATAGATTACAACTGAGTGGGCCTTGATTTGTCTGTCCCCCCAGATACACACACTAGGGATGTAGCGAACGTCGGAAAAAATTTTCGCGAACATGTTCGCGAATGTCCGGACAAAAATGCGAACGGTTCGCGAACGTTGCGAAACCCATAGACTTCAATGGGAAGGCGAATTTTAAAAGCTAGAAAAGACATTTCTGGCCAGAAAAATGATTTTAAAGTTGTTTAAAGGGTGCAACGACCTGGACAGTGGCATGCCAGAGGGGGATCAAGGGCAAATATGTTTCTAAAAAATCCATTGTTGACACAGCGCTGCGTTTTGTGCTGTAAAGGGCAGAAATCACACTACGTCACTCAGGTGATGTTTCTGGACACGGAATTATTATTGATATTTAGACAGAATGTGAAAAAGCTCACACAGCTAGGTGGCAGTGGTTTGAAGAACAGATGCAGATGAGAGATCCACAGCAGGACAGACAGCTGCCCACAGCAGCTACATACAGAGCACTGCAGTAGAAGGTAGATTACTAGCCAGCAAAGATACCTAACCTAAACTCACTGTCCCTCAAATCCCTGCAGAGTTCTGTCCCTCCAATACAGAGCAGTATCAAGTAGATTACTAGCCAGCAAAGTTACTATCAACTGTCCCTCAAATCACTAACAGCTCTCTCCCTACACTAGCTCTTCCAAGCACACACAGGCAGAATGAAAAAACGCTGCAGGGCTTCAGTTTATATATGGAAGGGGAGTGGTCCAGGGGGTGTGGGGGTGGTCCAGGAGGGAGAGCTTCCTGATTGGCTGCCATGTATCTGCTGGTCTGGGGTGAGAGGGCAAAAAAAAGCCCCAGGTAAGGCGAACCCAAATTGGCGAACGTTGCGTTACGTTCACAAACATTCGGCGGACGCGAACGGTCGATGTTCGCGCGAACAGTCCGCGACATCCCTAACACACACCTACACACACACCTACACACACACACACACACACACACACACCTACACACACACACACACACACACCTACACACACACACACACACCTACACACACACACACACACCTACACACACATACACCTACACACACATACACCTACCTACACCTACACACACACACACACCTACACACACACACACACCTACACACACACACACACACACACACCTACACACACCCACCTACACACCTACACCTACACCTACACACACACCTACACACACACCTACACACACACACACACCTACACACACACACACACACCTACACACACACCTACACACACACACCTACACACCTACACACACACACACACACACCTACACACACACACACACACACACACCTACACACACACACACACACCTACACACATACACACACACACACCTACACACACACACACACACACACACCTACACACACACACACACACACCTACACACATACACACATACACACACACACACACACCTACACACACACACACACACACACACACACCTACACACACACACACACACACACACACACACCTACACACACACACACACACACACACACACACCTACACACATACACACACACACACACCTACACACACACACACACACACACCTACACACACACACACACACACAGCCAGTTTTAGAAAAGCCACATAACTGAGGAAATGAGTCTTTTGTGCAGTTACAAAAGAAGTAACTGAGAGCGTCACACGCAGGGGCTGCTCAGAGAATGAGATGAAGGTTCTGGTAATTCTCACTGCAAAATGGGCCCTTGTCACGGTTCTGGTCACTCTTGGAGGTAAGTTTGGGTCAATTGTGTCACCTGAACTGGGATTCCCAATGTTAGTGGTTTGGCGGGTGGCCTGGAATTGGATTGTGGCTAAAGTTGTAATTTATTTTTGTTCTAGTTGTTAAGTTGTGTTGCTTCTCACTTACTGGTACCAGTGAATGTCCAACTGGGTTTAGTTCCGAGGGGCCCCTGTCTGTAATAACTGCCTGTAAGGGGAAACCTGAACCCAAAATGTGCAAAAAAACTCTGCATAGACTGATACAGTAGGAAAAAGAGAAAATAACTAATTTTCACAATAAGAGCAAATATCTATGTTAAAAATAAAGGGGTGGGGGTAACAGTATTTGGTACAATTAATCACGTGTCCTAAATTAATTCATTTGCAAAGACAAAATGCAATAAGCAGCACCAGCACTGTGTATAAACTATTTTTCATTTTTATTCAGAAATTGTATTTCAAAAATTGTCCCACAGATGAGTATTATTGTTAAGGGCAGCATTATACAGGCCATGAAATATTTGAAGGGATAATGTACCCCCTTCTGTAAATGATAAGGATATTAGAAGTCACTGAGGGGTTCTGTGACCATATAAATTCACAAGGCTGCAGGCTGAGTTATACAGGGAACTCTGAGTATCACTCATGTATTATAAGGGATAATGTACCCCCTACTGTAAATGATAAGGATATTAGAAGTCACTGAGGGGTTGTTCTGTGACCATATAAAGGCACAAGGCTGCAGGCTGAGTTATACAGGGAACTCTGAGTATCACTCATGTATTATAAGGGATAATGTACCCCCTACTGTAAATGATAAGGATATTAGAAGTCACTGAGGGGTTGTTCTGTGACCATATAAAGGCACAAGGCTGCAGGCTGAGTTATACAGGGAACTCTGAGTATCACTCATGTATTATAAGGGATAATGTACCCCCTATTGTAAATGATAAGGATATTAGAAGTCAATGAGGGGTTGTTCTGTGACCATATAAAGGCACAAGGCTGCAGGCTGAGTTATACAGGGAACTCTGAGTATCACTCATGTATTATAAGGGATAATGTACCCCCTACTGTAAATGATAAGGATATTAGAAGTCACTGAGGGGTTGTTCTGTGACCATATAAAGACACAAGGCTGCAGGCTGAGTTATACAGGGAACTCTGAGTATCACTCATGTATTATAAGGGATAATGTACCCCCTACTGTAAATGATAAGGATATTCGAAGTCACTGAGGGGTTATTCTGTGACCATATAAAGACACAAGGCTGCAGGCTGAGTTATACAGGGATCTCTGAGTATCACTCATGTATTATAAGGGATAATGTACCCCCTACTGTAAATTATAAGGATATTAGAAGTCACTGAGGGGTTGTTCTGTGACCATATAAAGACACAAGGCTGCAGGCTGAGTTATATATGTGTAACAGGTTTTAGGAATTGCTCTGCTTACTAATACCCTGCACTGTGCAAATCCAACCCAGTCTGGCTTTACTCTGTAGTAATTCCCTGCACCTCTCAGTAGAACATTTATTACATTGACCTTTCCTTTCAGGTGGACCCTTCATTGTACTGTTGGAGGAAGGGTTAACCCCACTGTTTCCCACCAAAAAAACAATCTTTCAATTAAGTTGGGTGCCAATGGTTCTGGTTCAGATGATACATCAGTAAATGCTTCAAGTCACACATGTCACATCAGTTGTTACTCACACAATCACAGCTGTAGGTTGACACTAAGGGCATCACATCATGATGTCATTAGAAGGGGTTATGATGTCACATGGGCGGAGCCATGAGTAGGGGAACTCAGTTGCATCATCAATCACGGAATCAAAAGAGGATTTGATGGGTATGGAAGCCGGCAAATACATTGTTGGTAAATATGGAATGTCAGCCCCAGCCTTTGGTGGTATTTTACTGGTTAAGCAGCTGGTGAAACACTGGGCAGGTGGTAATCCTACTTGTCATTGCAGGGTGTAACTCTCACTGGGCTCCTTGGTGGAGCCTCTGACTGCTCTACTAACTACCCTCATACTGTCTCTCACTCCTAAAGTGACTATTACAAAACAATCCTGGCACTGATTACTGGGACTTAAATACATTCCAGACTTCCAACCAACTCTTCCTCCAACAAGTGCCAAGCCAAAGAGACCAATGGCATGTATCAACCCTTATTATGAACCCATGTCCAAATACTGAACTGCAAAGGGACCTACTCGCCTTCCCAGCTGTATTATAGGCTCAACTCGAGTTGGACAGAACCCTCCTGAGGAAACAGAATAAAGGTTGAATAAACCTTTACCCTCCTACATATAAAACCCCAATGAGAATAGCTCATGTACTACAAGGAGTAATGTGTGTAAGTTGTTTATGGAGGGGCATAGAGGGCTGTGAAAGATAAAAGGTTCAAGGAAGTTTATAAATGATATTGCTGGGGCACAGGATAGGCTGTGTATTGTACTGTAAGGGAACTGTACAACAAGTATAGAGTGAGAACTGTCTGATCTGTGCCGTAACCTCATCTTTAAATTCTTGACTCTTGGAGCCCATGTTTGACCAACCAGTTACAGTTCCATTGTTGCAAATGCCTCAGTATCACATAGAACTTACACACAGGCTCTATATCACATCCCTAGATAGTCACAGCTGAATTCTCACTCCATTCACAACAGGTGTCAGATGTCTCACTGGCCCAGCCAGTCCTGTTACAGTCCAATACGGGGAGTCCCTGACAGTCAACTGTACCTATGATCCCGGATTTGAGACCCATAAAAAATACTGGTGTAGAGGGGGATACTGGAAGAACTGTAATGTTGTGATTAAAACATCAGGAACAGACGGAGAGATCACAAGTGGAAGGTTCTCCATCAGAGATGTACAGAACCAACGGACCTTCTCTGTGACCATCACAGCTGTGACCCGAGACGATGAAGCCACGTATTTCTGTGGAGTGGAACGTATTGGGATGGATGATATGTATGAAATTAAAGTGACAGTGCTTCCAGGTAAAGTTCAAGGGGAGAGATTTACAGCAATGTCACATTTACAGCCCATTGTGTCTCCAGATGCTTCAAAACTGAGACACATATTCTGTCTTACTCTATGGTACTCTCACCTTGCTCTATTCTTACTCTATGGTACCCTTGCCATTCTCTACTCTTACTCTATGGTGCCCTCACCCTTCTCTACTCTTACTCTATTGTACGTTCATCCTTCTCTACTCTTACTCTATAATCCCCTCACCCTTCTTTACTCTTACTCTATTGTACCCTCACCCTTCTCTACTCATACTCTATGGTACCTTCACCCTTCTCTACTCTTACTCTATAATACCCTCACCCTTCTTTACTCTTACTCTAGTGTGCCCTCACCCTTCTGTACTCTTACTCTATGGTACCTTCACCCTTCTCTACTCTTACTCTATAATACCCTCACCCTGCTCTACTCTTACTCTATGATACCCTCACCCTTTTCTACTCTTACCCTAAGGTACCCTTTCCATTCTGTACCCTTACAGTATGGTTCCCTTGCCATCATCTACTCTTACTATATAGTGTGCACATCCTTCTCTACTGTTACTCTGTGGTACTCTCACCCTTCTCTACTCTTACCCTAAGGTAACCTCTCCATTCTCTGCTCTTATACTATGGTTCCCTTGCCATTTTTTACACTTACTCTATGGTTTCCTTGCCCTGCTCTACTCTGACTTTATGGTACTCTTACCCTTCTCTGCTTTTTGGGACCATCATGCTTTCTCTAGTTTTATTCTTTCATACCCTCATTTTTATATGCTCTTACACTGTGGTACCCTCACATCTTTTTACTCTTACTCTGTAACACCATCATGTTTCTCTCCTCTTACTCTTTGCTACCCCTACCTTCTTGAATTCTACTCTGTTGTAATCACCTTTGCCTTCTCCTGCTTTACTAAGTTCAATTTTTACCCTCTGCTACTCTCACACTTCTTTTACTCTATGGTACATTCACATGTTACTATTCTTCCTCTCTGCTAAATTCATCCATTCCAACTCTTATACTCTGCTACCATCCCCTTCTCCAGTCTCACCCTCTGTTACTTTTACAGTTGTCTACTCGTATCCTCTGTTATTCTCTTTCACAATCACCACCGTTTCTTCCCCTAACCCTTCACCTAACCCAGTTGTCTTTTGTTATTACTAATGAATATTAAAATGTTAAAAAGTTTATATTCCGTGTTGGGTTATTCCTTAGGTGTCTGCAGAATGGAAGCTACATGGACTGATGTACTGGAGTTTCCAGAAACATTTAAAGAGCTCAGAGTGGGTGAATCCATTAATGTTTCGTGCAAGGAACAGTATGAGGAGAAGGCGTTAGTACTAAAGTGCAAAGAGGAGGCTGGGGACGTTCATTTTTTCCCACAGGACATACTGACCAGTTGTAAAGGTAGAGCTACATAAACACAATATTAATATAATTCATCTATTTACAGTCATCTCTATCTAATCCCCCCCCCCCATTACTTCTGTCTGCAATGCTAACTATATCCACCCATATTCAGCATGAAACTTTATCCAATGGAAATATTAGGATGATGGACAGGTACAAGTTTTGGTCCAACGTGTTGGTCTTGGTGTGACAGACACAATGCCATTTTGGGCACAAACCTTACACTATAAAGGGCCTGACAGAAAGTTTATTGTAAAGTAGACAAGTCATTCCCCAATATCATCTGTTTATTTATAATGCCCAGCCTGCACCAGTCATGTCACACTAATACTAATTACACTAATACTGCCATACACAATTACCATTTGATATCTATAAGTGAATTATAAATAGAGCAAAAAGTACAGAGGAGCTGCAAAATAATGACGAAAGCCAATTGCAAAGTTCTTATTACTTATTCCTTGGTATAAAGTGTAAAATCCCACTTACAGCTGTTCGTCTGCAGTTGGGGACAAAGAAGGGAAGGCACTAACATTGAATTTCTTTTCTCAGAGAAATGCAGAAGGATGGAAATCTTTTCTCCAAATATAACTCTGATCCCTGACCAGGAATATTATGGCCCCGGAGAGGAGGTCACAGTCTGGTGCCCAGAAGAGCATGAGCCCAACTTCAGGGTCATACAGTGTGTGAATGAGGCCAAGAGAAACCAATGGAATGTGGGACACGTGTTCTGCTCACAAACCAGTAAGATATTCCTTGTGTAGCAGCCAGTGTTTATATTGTGTAGCTGTGAGGACTGTGTTTATAGTGAGAGTATAAACTCATAGTTACCATCATTATCTTGCTGGGGTTGGACCAGTGTCGGACTGGGAAACCAGGGGCCCACCCAAAAATCTTATACCAGGGGCCCACCAAAAGACCTTAGATCAGGAGCCCACTCTCAGTGCTACTTGTGTGTGCCATCCTCTGCTTACCCAGTGCTGCTTGTGTGTGCCATTCTCTGCTTGCCCAGTGCTACTTGTGTGTGCCATTCTCTGCTTGCCCAGTGCTGCTTGTGTGTGCCATTCTCTGCTTGCCCAGTGCTGCTTGTGTGTGCCATTCTCTGCTTGCCCAGTGCTGCTTGTGTGTGCCATTCTCTGCTTGCCCAGTGCTACTTGTGTGTGCCATTCTCTGCTTGCCCAGTGCTGCTTGTGTGTGCCATTCTCTGCTTGCCCAGTGCTACTTGTGTGTGCCATTCTCTGCTTGCCCAGTGCTGCTTCAATGTTTCACATATGAGTGATGAGGGATTTCCCTGCAGTGAGCACCAACCATTTGGTTTTTTGATGTGTTACCACCGTTAATGTGGATATGATCTTAAAAATTCTGGTGGTAACATGGGTGTGGTTTACAGTGGGTGTGGTTTAAAAGGGGGAGTGGCCAACACTGACTTCTATTATTGGCCCTCCACCACATAGGCCAGTAAAATGTTGGCCCTCTGTACTACAGAAGTTGGACAGCACTGGCCTAGGGGGTAAAATACTCTGATAAGCTTTTCCCCCTCAGCAAAATGATGACATTCTTTTAGCCAATCAGTGCTCCACTAGGGTAATGGCGCACATGGTGACTTAAGCACTTGTGTTTTTAGTATCTTGGAAACATGGAGCCAAAATTCCTGAATCAGACCCCAATAAAAGGAAATTGCCCAGAAAGTGCTGGAGTCAGTGCTTCTCAGCCAGAAAAAGTCTGAAGGTTTTCTGGTTCCTATTTAGGTTCCATTTAGGTGCCGTGTTTACAATTTAGCTGAGTATACCAGTAGGCTTAGGCTAATGGCACACATAATGCTTAAATGATAAGTAAACCTTTCAAATAAGTGAATGTAAAACTGATGAGGGGGAATAACACTAGAAACCTTTCTCACATATCTCCTAAGCAGAAGAACATCAGTCTCTTTCTTTCTCCTGACAACTTCCTTGACTACTTGCTGGTCAGACTGGTGGGAAACTGACCAGCAGGTGGCGCTGTTGTAACAAAATTCATTCATATTAACAGCACATGTATCCTTTAATATCTTGGAATAAAAACAAAATAAATAATGAATGTAAATGACAAAAGTGCTTAGAATAGACCCCTCATCAATTATACATTCACTTATTTTAAAGTTTTACTTATCCTTTAACAGCAGTGTCTCTGTGCCACATTGAATTGCATTGTATGGGGTACAACTGAAAGTGCAAATGGGATAAGTGGGTGCCTAATGGTTGGAACCATTGAAAGTGACGCTATCAGCCTGAGAGTGTATCACATACACAGACTAACCATGAGCTGACCAGGGACGTATGAGTGAAGCTTTAGCAAAGGACAGACCTGACCCAGAAATACAGAAAGAAGTTGCTGTAGAATTTCTGCCATTTAAACTGTTCTATGGCGGGTCCAAATCAGGGAATTATTGCTCAGAATGAAGATATAGAAACTCATTTTGTTTTCATTTTAGACTTTACCTTGGGTGTCTCACATGTGATGAACCAGACTGAGATCCAACCATTGGAGTGAGTATAAGACTTGCCCAAATCCTCTGTTCTTTTCTCTTCTGTTTTACGGCTCCTTTTAAAGTTTCTCTTGTATATGCCCAAAGTCTTTAATTTCCAAAAGGTTTTATCTTGCCTTTTCTGTAATGCAGTGTCCCTTTGAGTTTTAGTCTGGTGCCCCCTTGTGAGATCTTTGTACCTACAAACCTAGAGATTTCCCTTCCAAACTCAGTGGGGGGCTATGCATATAATACAGCAAAATTTGGGGAATCTCCGGGTTTGCTATTAATGTCTCTTGAAGACAAACTTAAAATGTTTCATGTCATATTTTGCCCAAGCATTGGCATCGCTTGTGCCTGGAACATGTTGTGATACTCAATGTTGCCCATTGGGAAAGCTTTTTACCAGTCTGGGCAGAAGAACAAAACCTGATGTTAATCATATGTTAATAATTACAGATCAGGAAGACAAAGATTAATTTCTTTAGTTTATCCAGTTAAAATCCTAGTTGAAAAGCCCAATAAGGAGCTCCCTAGAATTGTCGGGTACCCACCTACACATGGCAGCTGCTTTCTTTAGTCATAGGAATGACAGTTGCTCATACAGGCTCTGGTTTTAAAGGATCCCTAGGCCTGTTATGAGGAGCTGATAAGTCTGAGTTTCCTACAAAGCAAAAAAAGGGAAAGTTGTGCTCAACTCAAAACAATGTTACACCATTAGTCGGGTGCACTGATGGTGTGACCACAAAATTCTTACAGAAAGAGACAGGATATCCTCTGAATGTACCCTCTCAGTATCATACCAATGGTACAGAAATGTGTCAGCGCTACATAAATAATGGGGAATAAATACATTTCCTTCAAGTCCCCAGGCAGCACAATACAAGAGAGCCCCTCCTCCAAGGACAGGAAAAAAACCTTTAAATACGCCTTCCCTCCCCCACATCCCTCAGTGTTTTTTCCTGTCCTCCAAGGACGATGTGCCTGTAAAAATGCAGGTAGGTACTTCTGTGTAGCAGGGTGGAAGAGGCTGGCGCTGAGCTTACCTGTAGTAGCAGGTTAGGAGGATGTCCATGATTTCATAGGGGCTTGCAGGTCTCTGGAGTCCTGATCTCTGTGTGGTGAATGCATGAGGTTACACTCGCAGCTGCGAGCTATTATTTTTATTAACATGTATTTATATAGCGCCAACATATTGCATAGCACTGTAAAGTAAATGTGATTATACAACTAAATCACATGAATTCTATACATAGAACATATGGAGTTATATACATCACAATCATTACCGGTACAAAAAGGTGAAGAAGGCCCTATGCAAAAGAGCTTACACTCTAAAGGGAAGGGAGTAATACACAAGGTGTGGGAGTGGGCAAGATCGAATTAAGTGGGTGAGAAATGTGGTATTGTATGTGGTGTTGCGTTTGGTAGTTAAGCAGAGTGAGGGGAGGCTTCTCGAAAGAAGTGCATTTTCAGAGATTTCTTGAAAGCAGAAAGGTTGGGAGAAAGTGGGACAGACCGTGGGAGAGAGTTCCAGAGGAGGGGTGCAGCCCTTGCAAAGTCTTCAATGTGAGCATGTGAGGAGGTAATGAGAGAAAAGCTGAGGAGCAGGTCAGTAGAGGAGCGTAGTAAGCGAGTGGGTGAGTATATAGAGATGAGTTCAGAGATGTAGGGTGGGGCAGAGTTATGAAGTGCTTTGAAAGTCAGTGTCATTAATTTGAATTTGATTCTGAAAGGTAACGGAAGCCAGTGCAGCGATTGACAGAATGGCGAGGCAGAGGAGGAGCGGTTGCTGAGGTGTATGAGCCTCGCAGCAGTGTTCATTATGGACTGGAGAGCTGACAGTCTCTGGAGGGGGAGGCCAATTAAAAGAGAGTTACAGTAGTCTAGACGTGATATGATGAGAGAGTGAATAAGAATTTTGGCAGCATCTTGGGTGATAAATGAAGGTATTTTGGAGATGTTCCTTAGCTGGAAGTGACATGATTTAATAAGTGACTGGATATGAGGAGTGAATGACAGGGCAGAATATAGGATAACCCCAAGGCACCGGGCCTGGGGAGAGGGGGTGATAGTGGAATTGTTAACTATGATGGATACTTCGGGGATGCTACTGGTGTTAGTTGGAGGAAAGAGAACCATTTCAGTTTTAGAGAGGTTTAATTTAAGGTAGCGTTGCGACATCCAGGTAGAGATAGCGGACAGGCAGGAGGAGAATCGAGTTAGGAGTTCTGGGTTGAGATCAGGAGATGAGAGATAGATCTGAGTATCGTCAGCATAGAGGTGGTAGTGGAAACCATAAAAGTTGATTGATTTGCCGAGTGAGGAAGTATAGAGGGAGAATAGTAATGGTCCCAGGACAGAGCCTTGAGGAACCCTAACAGAAAGAGGTAGGGGAGAAGATGATACTCCATTGTAGGAGACACTGAAGGAATGATTGGTGATGTAAGAAGAGAACCAGGACAGGGCTGTGTCACGAAGGCCAAGTGACTGGAGGGACTGGAGGAGGAGAGGGTGATCTACAGTGTCAAATGCGGCTGAGAGATCAAGCAGTATTAGTAGTGAGAAATGATTGTTGGCTTTAGCGGTTAAGAGGTCATTAGTTAGTCGAGTCAGGGCAGTTTCTGTGGAGTGTTGTGGCTTAAAACCAGATTGTAGGGGGTCCAGCAGGTTATTGTCAGAGAGGAATGAGGTAAATCGGTTGTAGACTAGGCGCTCAAGTAGTTTAGAGATGAAAGGTAGCAGAGAGATAGGTCGGAGGTTGTCAAGATTGGAGGGATCAAGAGAGGGGTTTTTCAGAATGGGGGTGACAAGAGCATGTTTTAGTTGAGAAGGAAACAGTCCAGTTGAGAGCGAAAGATTAAATAGGTGAGTTAAGGCTTTGATTAGACAAGGATTGGTATTGCGGAGAAGTTTTGAGGGAATTGGATCAAGCGGGCAGGTGGTAAGGTGAGAAGAGGCCAGAAGCTTTGAGATTCCTCATCAGTGACAGGGGTGAAGGAGCACAGGAGAGACTGGGGAGTGTGGAGGGAGGGTGGTGGAAGTCTAGGGGGGTTGAGTAGTGGAATGTCCCTTCTGATAGTGTCAATTTTGTTTTTGAAGTGCTCAGCAATATCTTGAGCAGAGACAGATGTGCATGGAGGGGGTGGAGAAGGGGAAAGGAGAAGAGGGTTAAAGGTGGAGAAAAGTTGTGCTGGTTTTTTAGAAAGGGAGTTAATGAGTGAAGTAAAGTAAGTTTGTTTGGCTTGGAACAGGCTGGTGTTAAAGGAGCGCAGGGCAGATTTGTAGCTCCAAAAGTCTGATTCTGAGTGGGATTTGCGCCAGCGACGCTCAAGTGCACATGAGTGTATATGGAGCTTTTGTATGAGCAGTATGTCACGGTTGAAGTGGTTTGGGTCTAGAACGTTTAGTTTTTATAGGAGCAGCTCATTTAGGGCAGTGGTGAGAGGACTATAGTAGACAGAGGTAGCCACATTAGGACATGAGATGGCTGAGATATTAGAGTGAAGAGAGTCAAAGGAAGAAGAGAGATGAGACTACAGCTTGCAAGTCACGGTAAGTACGTGTTTGGGGAATAGCAGGGGGTGAGGAGGGAGTTAGTGAGAGTTGAAATGTGACCATATTGTGATCAGAGAGGGGAAATGGGGAGTTAGTAAAATTGGTGGTTGAATAGAGTAATAGTTAATAAAACAGGCCAAGGTATCATGAGAAATATTTCTACCAACATCTAAATCAGACACATAACAGGTCTCTTTTCACTATGGTCAGAGGGGTCAGAGCTGTAATGCCCTTCTCTAAGCCCAGACTGATAACTTCTCACTCCTTGGAGAGGGGGAATATATTTAATGCACAGCACATTGCTTATACACAAGCTAGAGAGGGGTTTCCGCTGTGTGGCTGAATGGTAACCAGTTTAGCATATCCTCTGTGACCTGCTTATCCACACAGTTCTATCAATGGGTTACACAAGTCGATAGTCCAGACATCTAATGTGGCACTTTATCCTAATAACAAATGTTCAGGTGCCTTATACTTGTGCTTCATGATATATTCCTCTTATCAGCTTCAAGTCAGCTGAAAGTCATCACCCAGGGCCGGAACTAGGGGTGAACATAAGAGGCACGTGCCTAGGGCGCAAAGCTTGGGGGTGTCAGGCAAGTGCCTCATATGCAGCCTACCCCTAATCTGGCAAGTGTTTCCCTGCACCCCCTCTATAGCGCACATTAGCACACACCTGTAGCTGGAGGCAGAGTTGCTTGGGGTGCCCATTCAGCATGGCCTGGCACTGTCATCACCATCCATACTAACACCCTCAATATGCTATTACTTGGGTCAAATACTCAGAATAGGAGGGTTGGCCTTCCCAATCCTTGATTTCTTTGTACCAGACTTCACAGGGACTTTGTGAAGAGAACAGGTTCCAGAGGGAAGCAGAGAGTTCTTCTTCCCAATTTTAGTTCCAGTTCATCCAAAGGAATAGGGAGAATAGCTGCTCTTAGTTTTTGGGGACCCAATCGCTCAGGCAGATTTCGGATGGTGATCAATCTGACTTCCTTAATAGTTTAAAGGATAAGATATTGTTAAGTTAAATGGAATGAGATCAGCGATATATATTTTCAAGTTAGACGACTACTCTCAGCGGCAAGACACCTATCTTCATTTCCACATCTGGTGGGATCATCAGCATCTGCTAAGAGTTGCAGTCAATGATAGGTCCAGAATATGTCGGTTTGCGGCCCTGCTTTTGTCCTGTCATTGTCTCCTTGAATCTTCACCAAATCTCTGGTAGATGTAGCTTATCTGGGGATTGTTCTGTATCTGGACGATTGGCTAATAAAGCCTACTCTCGTGACCTTCTACTTCAACGAAAGAAAATCAGATCTTGTTCCCATGCAACAGAAACTGTTCGTTCTTCTGGACTCAGCCAACCATCTCACACGTCTTCCTTCACTAAAGATCTGAAGAACCCTGTTGAACCTCTCTCAACAGAGGCAAGTCGATCAGGAAAGCTATTTCTGCTCTGGAGAGCATGACATCTAACTAGAGGCTGTTCTGTGGGCCAGAGTCACATGAGACCACTCCAGAGGACAATCCTGACAGTCTGATATGGTTCAGAGAGCACTCTAGATAACCCTATAACAATACCTTAGCATGTGGACAAATCCCCGGGAGCTCCCTGGTTAATCCACTGGCTGTTTTTTTCCACAAATGCCAGCAGGCAGGGTTGGAGAGAAGCTCTGGAGTAGGGTGTCTGGCAAGGTACTTGGTAACAACAAGAAGCAGCACTCTCCTGCAATCATCAGGAGCACCTTGCTATATGGTGAGCTCTCAGAGCAATGGCTCATCCGATGAAGGGAGCTGCAATTAAAGTCCAGTCACCCTGAGAGTCTGCAACTCTATAACAATACCTCAGCATGTGGATAGATCCCAGGGGGCTCCCTGGTTAATCCACTGGCTGGTCCTTTCCATGAATGCCAGCTGGCAGGGTTGGAGAGAAGCTCTTGAGTAGGGTACCTGGCAAGGTACTTGGTCACAGCAAGAAGCAACACTCTCCTCCAATCAGCAGTAGCATCTGGCTTTTTGGAGAGCCCTTAGAGCAATGCTCACCAGATGAAGGGAGCTGCAATTAAAGTCTATCCATCCTGAGAGTCTGGGACAGTTCAGAGAGCTCTCTGGACAACCCTGTGACAATACCTCAGCATGTGGGCAGATGCCAGGGAGCTCCCTGGTTAATCTACTGGCTGGTCCTTTCCATGAATGCCAGCAGGCAGGGGTGGGAAGCAACTCTGGAGCAGGGTACCTGGCACGGTACTTGGTCACAGCAAGAAGCAACACTCTCCTCCAGTCGCCAGGAGCATCTGGCTATTTGGAGAGCTCTCAGAGCAATGGCTCACTGGATGAAGGGAGCGACAAGGAAAGTCCAGTCTGACAACATCACAGATGTCTCATATAAACAGAATAGGGGGTACTCACGGCATTAAAATGGCAGATGTATCAATTATGTGTGGGCAGAATATCATCTGCAGACAATGCAAGTGGTATACATCAAGGCTCAGTCAACCTCAGTGCAGATTTGAAAATAAGTCCTGCCAGGAGAATAGTCTCTCAGTGAGTCAGAGTTTCTTCACAGACTTTCGGCATTCCGAATTTTTTGAGCAATAGTGTCACATGGACTTAGACCCACTACTCTTAGAGTTCAGGCGGCAGCTGTTGAAGCAATGAGAGGGTTTTCTCTAGGTGAAAACAGATGCTTCATTAAATCAACTAACAGGCTTTGACTTACAGTGAGACATATCTGTCCTCCTTGGGATCTGAATTTACTCTTTACATCCTTGTTGGAAGATGCATTTGAAGCACTTACAGCTAATTCTAATTAAACCGATTACTCTCAGAAAAGTTATGTTGGTGGAACTCACTTCAACAGAGTGGGTGAATTGCATAGTCTATCTATTGAGGAACCTTCTCTTCAGTTCTTTCCGGATAAGAGAGTTGCTGAAGTTTCCTACTTCTTTTACACCTAAGGGTAAGGCCACACTAAGCGATAGCGCGGCGATTTGACTCGCCGCGACTATTCGCCGCGACTTTTAATCCTCAATCGCTGGCGAAACTTTGGCGCTGGCGTCTATGGGAAATCGCGCAAAATCGCCAGCGTAAAAACACACGCGGCGATCTTTTTTCTATTGTCGCTCGAAATCGCCTAGCGAGGCGATTTCGAGCGACAATAGAAAAAAGATCGCCGCGTGTGTTTTTACGCAGCGATTCCCCATAGACGCCAGCGCCAAAGTTTCACCAGCGATTGAGGATTAAAAGTCGCGGCGAATAGTCGCGGCGAGTCAAATCGCCGCGCTATCGCTTAGTGTGGCCTTACCCTAAGGTCAGTCCAAGGGTTTGTAGCATCCAAACCTACATTTACAAGATGGCTTAAGCAGACAGTCACTTATTTATGAACTTGCTGGTAGGTCTCTGATTAAAATCACCGCTCATTCAACATCTTGGGCAGAGCGGGTTATGTGAGTGGCAACTTGGGCATCCTTGCATAAATTCTCAAGGCATTATGGACTTGATGTGATGTATTCAAGGGTTTATGAGGCCCTCCCTAAATATCTTTTCAATATCTCTTGTAGTGTGCTGCCTGGGGACTTGAAGGAAAGCCAGAATTTCTTACCTGGAAATTGCAGTTCCTTCAGGTCCCCTTAGGCAGCACATAATTCCCTCCCTGATAAATTTCTGTTTGTTGATATAGCAGCCCTTGGTGTCTTGATCTTGTTAATAAACACTGAGGGATGTGGGGGAGGGAAGACTTTTTTAAAGGTTTTTTTCCTGTTCTTGGAGGAGGGGCTCTCTTGTAGTCTGCTGCCTAAGGGGACCTGAAGGAACTGCAATTTCCAGGTAAGAAATTCTATCTTTACAATAAGTCCAGTGCAAGGGAGCCCTCAGCCAATGTGTTTATATGCTGTACATGGGACAGATACACACGGGGTGCAATTATTATAATTTAGACAGTGAAAATACTGTAAATACTTTAATGCTGGAGGTTTCAGTACACATTTGGGAAGAGGTCGCTGCTTGAATTCATTAAGCAATTTCTGATAAAATTATTTTTCCAGTTTATTTGTGGGACCGACGTTTGGACTCGTGATCCCCATTTCCCTGAAGCTCCTGGGACTGCTCAGTGTTCTCCTCTGGAAAGGGATTTCTCCTCTGAGCAGAAAGTACTGGAATTCCAGTAAAGGTAATTATACTCAGGAGTCTCTGTTACTATAAAAGAAGCCTGATCATTAGTCAGATAATCAGAATGCGGATATAAATAAGCACTTGGGGCCCATGGCCCAGTAGGCTACAAGTTTCATCTTATGGCCTGTTATTTACTGGTATGAAATGGAATCAGCAACTGGGGATATTTATAAGAATTCCTATGGGAATCCCAATGGAACGACAGCAGTTCAAATAATTTCATCTATTAACACTGGGTAAGTGAATGTGAATCTAAGCACTTTTGTAATTTACATTCATTATTTATTTTGTTTTTATTCCAAGATATGGGAAGATTGTGTCATTCCTACCGTGATCTTCCTTTCCTGAACGAACTCCATGTCAGTATTCATCGTGAGAGCCCCTCCCCCATGCTCCCATCAGAAGCACCCTCCCCAAACCTTTAAAAGGCCAACCACACCTACTTACTGGCGTTTTTATAACAAAAAAAAGGGCCGTACTGACATGGAGTTCGTCCAGGAAAGGAAGATCACAGTAAGTAAGACACAATCTTCCCTTTTCCCTTGTCGAACTCCATGTCAATACTCATCGGGATGTAGCAAACTACGATTTTCCAAATGGGAGGGAATAGACTTTAACAAGAAGTGCTCGTCTACTTTTAGATTGAGGAACAAGTGAGTTCAACAACAACCACTTCCCCCTTCCAGAAGAGAGAGCGGAAGACACCCCTGCACATGACGAATTCAGCAAGCTGAAATACTTACTCTCCTACTCACCAGAAAACTTCCGTAACATGTATGCCTAGTTTCAGTGCAGATTGCAAGGCACCTGTAAGAAACACTTGGTAGGAGCAAGAACCAAACCAACACATTGTAGGTGCCTACAGCGCAGGGCAAACAATGCACAATGAGGAAAATGAGGCATGTACCATAAACATCTAAATATCGGAGTGCCTAGCAGTCAGAAATGTCTTAACAGAAAACAGATCCTAAAAGAACAGGGACAAGGGCACCTGAGACCTATATTGGGTTAGAATTCCTTACACCGTGTAAGGTCCTGTGCTGAGGGAAACTCAACTAACCTTGAATACACTGGTACCAATCCACTTATCCAGGAGATATTCTCTGTGGAAACCAGAGCAACAATAGTACCTAAGGAATAGAACCTTGGTTGGTTAACCCGCCATAGTCTTGTGGTATAACTAGGTACCCCGAAGGTTACAGATCCAAAATAACCCCAGTGAAACTAAAGGGGAATACCATGAATCATGGAGGAAGACTACAACCCCTGGAGAGAGGATTAGAATCACCCTCTAAACCTCTCTCACCCTCTAAGTCTGTTTTCATCCCACCTGTAAGGAACATATTTATATGTGGAAATCAACTATCCTACATATATTGACTCCATCAATGAAGCTAACCTTAGGACTGGAGAGGCCATATGGATGTTCCAGTAAGTGTCAGAAGGGCTTCTAATCCACTAGACTAGAGCCATGCTGGGTCAGATGTATCAGGAGTGCATCCGGAGTGGCTGAGACCTGCTTTTATAGAACCGCAATGTGAAATCCAAGAAGAAGCCAGGCTAATATGAGTGTCGTATCTAGAAGGCTACCTGGACAGAGACCACAATGTTCAGTCAGTGTAAATGTGAAATCCTCCCAGTGTAGGACACAGTGTGACAGACTTGGAAAAAAAAAACAGACAAACACATCCAAACATCCTGTTTGAAACTAGATAAACTTGTAGCACAGATACCTAAAATGTCCTGAATTCATTCACGAATGAAATGGATAAGGCTGGCAGATGTAGGAGAATGCACTCTACTGTAATAACTGCAACGTTTTACATAATATATGATCCTGTTCAAGATAATCCAAAACGTTATAGCCTGAGGCAATGGAACAGGTAAAATCCACAAGTAGGTAACGGTGAGGAGGCAGGTTCCCATATTGCTGGTGGCTCAAGAGGGCATTGACAGAAAGGAAAATCTGCACTCCTTGGATGTTTCCACCATCTGCTGTCTAAATCAGCTACCTATCTGGTATGGAAGAACAACCAGCCCACTATTCTAAATACCTAATAACTAGGAGATTGGAAAACTGAAGAAAAAACAGCCCCAATAAGTTTTCCTTCTGGGCACAGAGCATAAGCCTGGCCTCTAAGCCACAATGATGCCCTGCTTTCTGGCCGTATAGGCAAAAGGCTCCTATCCTGGACCAGTCCTATTTGTAACCTGAACAAGGTCATCTCTATTGTCTAAAAGACACTTTTCTAGTTGAAGACTCCTATAACCTGAAAACTTTTGGTCTGAAATATAAACCTTAGGCATGCAACCAGCCTTATTTAGGAGAAGACCTAAAAACTCCCACTGGCCTGATGTCTGTACACTGCCTCTATAGACCTCCTACCATACAAGTGTTCTGTACGAAAGATAATATGGCCCATACATCATTACACTAAGCTTATTAGTAGTAAGTGTAAAAGCATAACCCTGGGTAGAAGCCACCCCCTTTATAGCTTGTAGGAGGCATGGATTTCCCACCCAACTAAGCGTAAAATACATACAGGGTTATTCCAGCCAAGCATAGAGAACTGTATTTCTTCTTCCTTATCTTTGTCATAGTTAGAACTTGTAGTCATGTACATATATATATATATATAAATATACACACACACACCTATATATTCACATATATACCCACACATCGATGGCCCACCTATAGATGCAGACATATATGTTGCTTCGGTAGACTTTGTATTATGGAGCTTATACATGTTAAGCATTAATTAAGCATTCATTCCAAAGGTTTTTGGCCTTCTTAGCATACGCATATATTCTCCAGGTGACTGTAGATATCATAACCATGTTGGAGCGAAACATAAGATTATCCATTATGGTGTGGGCCATGGTGCTACATGTATTACACAGTGTGCTTTATCATAGTAGATTATTACATATGCCTCGATCAGGGCCCTGAGATAGTAGTTCTGGCAGAGCACAATGCCCAGAGCCCCAGCAATGGATAGTAATTATACTGCATATTTGACTGGAATAAGCAAAAATTGCATGGCCCTCCATTCATGCAGGCAGTGATCTACAATACGAGGCTGCTGAATCTGGGAAGATTTACATTGAATGCCCCCAAACACTTTGTTGTGTACTACATACCTGTGGTTTATGTTAACCAAGAAATCCTTATGACAGACTGGCTTCAGAAACTCCTGCTATGTTTAGCAAGACAATATGTGGACTTACCTACCACAGGGAGAAACATGGCATGTAATACATTCAATTCCCTGCTTAATTGATTAAGCCATACTTTATAATAGGAGCAATGCATTGGAATAAGACATTCAGATATAGTATCCATGTCAGTACTCATCGGTATTAGACCCCAATGTACCCCAGATACAATCACAACCACATATAATACATAGTTTAGGGTGGCTGATGTTTAGAGTAAGCAGATATCAGGACCTGGCAGCCACCCAGCCCAGTGATATATATCCATTAGGGTTACTTGTTCCAGGTGAGCATAACCAGAGCATAACCTACTGCAGAACAAAATAGGAGCACATAGATACATTAACAGCAACATACAATACATAGTTTATATTAGCTGCTACTTAGAGCAAGCATATATCAGCCAGACCCTTGCTCTATATCCATTAGGGCTACCCTGTAATCCATATTCATTAGGGCTAGTGACGTCAGGTATGCAAATGGCCCAAACTCAGCAAACTGTAGTTCAGCATAAGGTCATATTAAATTCCACTTACTTATATCTATTAGGGCTACTGGATTAGGGCTCTTACTGACGAGCGGTTGAAGCTGCGCTCCCCTGCGTTCCGTTTTTCTGCGTTCAGCCGCAAGGGAGCGCAGGAATAGATGCATTACGTTTTTTCCAATGGGGCTGTACTCACACAGGCGCGTGTAGGCGCCGAACGCAGGAAAAATGCAGCATGTTGCGTCTCAACCTGCGTTCAGGTGCAGGACTTTACATTTATCAACATTGAATCTCATGTGCCACTTAGCTGCCCAGATTGCCAGTTAGTCAAAATCCTGTTGCAAGTGCCACATCCTGGATGGAATTAATTGGGCTGATAGTTTTGTGTCATCTGCAAACACTGATACATTACTTACAATCCCCTCCCCTAAGTCATCTTATTTACCTCATCATAAAATGCAATCAAAATAGTCTGACATGACCTCTCCTTCATAAAGCCATGCTGATTGCTGCTCATAATGCCATTCACTAGGACAACATTTTGAATGTGTTCCCTTAACAAGCCTTCAAATAATTTGCCCACCACAGATGTCAGACTTACTGGCCTATAATTGCCAGGCTGAGATCATAATCCCTTTTTAAATATTGGAATAACATCAGCTTTTCTCCAATCCATAGGCACCATACATGATGACAGTGAATCTGAGAAAATCAGAAATAGGGGCTGGTCTAAAAGTGAACTAAGCTCTCTTAGAACACGGGGGTGTATGCCATCAGGCCCTGGAGCCTTGTTTACATTAATTTGTATTAAAGCTTTTTGAATCATATCCTGAGTCATCCACTGACTAGATTGAGCTGAGCCATTAGTGCAGCTATAAAGTGAGCCTGGGAACTCACACTCTATTGTATACACTGAAGAATAGAACTGATTTAACACATTTGCCTTATCTGTATCTGTTACAACCATACTGGTACCATTATTTAATGGAGCAACACTCTCAACCGGCATCTTTTTACTATTAATATATTTAAAAAACTTTTTAGGGTAAGTTTTCACCTCCACCGCAATTAACTCTTCATTTCCTTTCTTAGCCTTCCGGATTGCTGATTTACAACATTTATTACAGTGTTTAAATTTATTAAATGCAGCTTCTTGTATTTTTTAAATACATGTATCTTCTTTCCTATTAACTTCTTTACTTCTGTATTAAGCCACACAGGATGATTCTTAGAGCTTCTACGTTACTTCTGAAGGAAATAAATTGAGAACAGTAATGATTTAATATCATTTTAAAGGACAACCATTTCTGTTCTGTGTTTTTAGCTGAAAACCTAATGCCCCAATCAATACTCTGTAGGGCAGCCCTCAAGGCACTAAAATTAGCTTTTCCAGAATTCATGGTTTTTGTTGCCCCAGTATATTTTTGTTTTTTGCACCAGACATTAAAAGATATAACATTATGGTCACTATTATCCAGGGGATCAATGACTTGCACATTTGCTATAAGTTCTGGCTCATTTGAGATCACTAGATCCACAATAGCATTTTTCTGGTTGGCTCCTCAACAACCTGTGCCATAAAATTGTCATGTAACAGTTTATAAACTTGTTCTCATTAACTGATCTGGCAGTACTGTTGCTCCAGTCAATATCTGGCTAATTCCTCTGCATTGATAAAAGTTTATATTACATTAACCCTTTTACAGCTGGAGTGCTTGGTGCATTAGTGGAACTAATCCTGTGACTGCTGTGGAATATAGTGGGTGTTGTATGTGAGTCTGTGGGGATGAGAGTGACGGCAGTGAGTTTTGTGGGTTCATTTGGGGAGAGTAATTACACTAATCTAATGGGAGTGGGAGACTCAGTGTATAATCCTTTATGGCTGAACCCAACTTCATGTGAATCCAATGTGGCACCTCCATGTCACTAATCCAAGTTCTTCCATGAAAATCCGAGTGTCCCACTCGCTGAACTGCACGACTCGTGACTCCAAATATACGTGAGAAACCCAATCACTTCTGTGTCTTATTGTATTTCAGCCTCAGAACTGCCAGTGACATCCAGACATGAAGAGACAAACGTGTATCACCAGGTAGAGATGTTTTACTTTCATTTCCTCAATCACTTTTGTAACAACTTTGTCTCTTCCCAAATAGTCCCACTCACTGATGCTCCTCAGTCACTTCTGACTTTTAGGAGGCTATTTACTAAAATCCAATTTTATCTCATTATATAAATAAAAAAAACACAACCAAACACCCATACCTGATTTTACCTTATTTATCATTAAAAAAAAAACTCAATAAAATCGGTAATTTTTTTGGGGGGGGGGGTTTACTCCCAAAACGCTCAAATTTTCTGTGATATGGTGATTTTTGACGAAACTCAGCACAGACAATAATATCTTCAAATTTCAAATAGGACCTTTGCCAGTGACTTCTACAGGACTTCCACAGGTTGAAAATGGAGTATTTTCAACTTTTAACATCCTTGGCATATAATTGATTTTTCTTTTTAGTCAAACTTTAATAAATAACCTCCTAAGCTTTTTTTCCCCATGCAGCTGGGCCAGACTTAAAGGACCGGTAATATCACAAAAGTCAATAATGTACATAGTATTTTTTTATTTCTGAGCCACAACTCAAGCTTTTTGCTCCCAGGTCATCTGGGTTCAGCCATGTTTTTTAACTGTCATAAAAAAGCTGCCTTTGTGGTTGGCAGAAGGAATCAAACCCTGTTCTGCATTTACAACAGGGGCTGTTCCCTTTCTGGCTTACAAAGTTGGCTGTTAAGTATTCTAATTTGTTAGTCTTTTTATTAAAATGGAAGATCACAGAGACTGCCCAGCTGAACCCACATGTTCCAGTGCCCAGCAGTGCTCAACCCTGGCATCATTCTCAGGCAGAACTACAAATCACTTATGTGAAGTTGCCCTGCTACAATAAAGAGCCTCATTCCCTAAAAGGAGTCGTGTGAGTCCGGCCCTATGTCCAAGTCCTCTCACAGCTTTGTGCTGTAACATCTGAATCCAAAATTTGTTTTTTAAATTATAGGGGGCCCTGACCACCAATTTTTATTTTTAGCGGTGATGTCTGTGTGGCCTTTTAACTGTGGTGTAGAGTGGGCGGGATCTGCGGTTGGCTTGGGGGTTGGCGGGGCCCAGAAAACTATTTTGTAAGGGGCCCTGTGATTTCTAATGGTGGTCCTGCCATGATGTCATCCACTGCACCTACTGAAGGCGCATACAGGAAAGGTGGAACCTCATCTGGGTCCAATAAATTGGATTTCACTAACATTCTGTTTACCAGTAGTTTCCAGATGATTTCATAATCTATTTTCCCTAAAAGACATGAAAATATCCAAAAATGGAATTTATTTCTAATTTGTAATGTTATAAATGGGCCAAATATTATACTAGAGAATATGAATATATGGTCACAGAAAAACCCCTCAGTGACTTCTAATATCCTTATCATTTACAGTAGGGGGGAACATTATCTCTTATAATACATGAGTGATACTCAGAGTTCCCTGTATAACTCAGCCTGCAGCCTTGTGTCTTTATATGGTCACAGAACAACCCCTCAGTGACTTCTAATATCCTTATCATTTACAGTAGGGGGTATATTATCCCTTATAATACATGAGTGATACTCAGAGTTCCCTGTATAACTCAGCCTGCAGCCTTGTGCCTTTATATGGTCACAGAACAATCCCTCAGTGACTTCTAATATCCTTATCATTTACAGTAGGGGGTACATTATCCCTTATAATACATGAGTGATACTCAGAGTTCCCTGTATAACTCAGCCTGCAGCCTTGTGTATTTATATGGTCACAGAACTACCCCTCAGTGACTTCTAATATCCTTATCATTTACAGTAGGGGGTACATTATCCCTTATAATACATGAGTGATACTCAGAGTTCCCTGTATAACTCAGCCTGCAGCCTTGTGCCTTTATATGGTCACAGAACAACCCCTCAGTGACTTCTAATATCCTTATCATTTACAGTAGGGGGTACATTATCCCTTATAATACATGAGTGATACTCAGAGTTCCCTGTATAACTCAGCCTGCAGCCTTGTGCCTTTATATGGTCACAGAACAACCCCTCAGTGACTTCTAATATCCTTATCATTTACAGTAGGGGGTACATTATCCCTTATAATACATGAGTGATACTCAGAGTTCTCTGTATAACTCAGCCTGCAGCCTTGTGTCTTTATATGGTCACAGAACAACCCCTCAGTGACTTCTAATATCCTTATCATTTACAGTAGGGGGTACATTATCCCTTATAATACATGAGTGATACTCAGAGTTCCCTGTATAACTCAGCCTGCAGCCTTGTGTCTTTATATGGTCACAGAACAACCCCTTGGTGACTTTTAATATCCTTATCATTTACAGTAGGGGGTACATTATCCCTTATAATACATGAGTGATACTCAGAGTTCGTCTGTGATGTCTAATTTCTATTTGTGTTTTTTTCTCCAGGAAGATAAATTGGAAAACAAGAGAATATTGTCAGAGAAAGAGGAGAGGGAAGATTTGTATGAAAATCTGGATCATTATACCGCTGGGAAGTAGCAGGGGAGAAGCAGAAGACTCAGTGGCAGTTGTTGGATTATTTGTCACTAGAATTATTACCCAGAGATACAAGAAATGTGAAATATACAACAAAACAAATCAAGTCTTTATGTATTAGTGTTGAATATAAAAGTATAAAATGTAAATAAATCCCCATATAAAGAATAAAAGAGATTCCAAAGAACAGATGACAGGGGGTGATGCACATCGGGTGCAATTGGATCAGGTGCAACTCAGTTTGGAACAGAAGGAAGGAATGAGCAGAACTATAGGAAGTACAAGGAGCACATTGAGGTGCAAGTTCATTTAATGAAAGAGTTTTATTGTACAAGTCAGTGGGGGGAAAGTGCAGGAGTGACTAGTGGATGTAAATGAGCCTATTGTGTGGGGCAATGTCATAACTTGGCTCACAGATGTTTCCTTAAGTAGCCAGGGCTTGGACTGGGATACAAAGGGCCCAGCAGAGATCCTGATGTGAAGGGCCCAACAGTCATTAGTGCCCCTTTAAATCCTACAGATTTCAAACCAACCACAAACTCAGATTCAGGACTAATGTCTTGGGGCAGTTGTTGGTTGGATCAGACATCTCCCAACATTTTGAAAACAGAAAGAGGGACAAAACATTTTGCTACACGCAGTGCGGGATACATTTTAAACACTCCTATTTTATGACCACGCCCCCTAATTACCATGTCGATTTTACAACATTTGTCAGGTTATGAAAGTTTCAATAGATTTCTGTGATTTTTATGTTTTATTACAGTTTTACTAAAGAAAGTGAATTGCCAGTGTCTTAACTAGACACCCAAGGGCCCCGGTGTGAAAATGTACAACTGGGCCCCCCACCCCCCCCATGGCCACGGTCTGGACCACAACCATTACTGACCTAATATATAGGACTGAATTTAATAATAAATAGAATTATAGAATTGAAAAATAAAATTCAGTTGGTGTGTTAATTGTTTTATGTTTTTTAGTGCAGTAAAAATTGATGAATGATTTACGAACAGACTTCTTAATTATTTGTTGGTTTTAATCTATATATGAATTCATTGACTGATAAGATTAGGCTAAAAATACATATACAAATACCAAAATGGTTTGGAAAAAAATTGAAAGTGAAAGCTAGTTTATGCAGCTGAAAATAAAGCTAAATCTTGACATAACTGAAATTGAATTGAAACTTAAATTGCTCTATGTGCCAGTAAAGTAGAACAAGCTATGACTGCAACAACCGTGCTGATACTTATTGCCCAGGTCTATACCTGATTTAAATCTGTTAGATTTCACCTGGATACATAGAGCCTAATTACTGACAGTTCTTCAGTTTAGATACTAATTCCAAATTCTAATTCTATAGGAAGCAAGCAGTATACATTCACATACTGTACATATAATATGCACATAGGGAAATAGTAAGTGAGGATGAAAAAAAGACACACGTCCATCAAGTTCAACCTTATAACTCTATATATAACCTGCCTAACTGACAGTTGATCCAGAGGAAGGCGAAAAACCCATTTGAAGCCTCTCCAAAAATTCCTTCCTGACTCCAAGATGTAATGGGACCAGTCCCTGGATCAACTTGTACTATGAACTATCTTCCATATCCCTGTATTCCCTCACTTGCTACCAATTAACATGTACCATTTATACCCGAGTTTTTCAGCATCCAAAATGTACTGAAAGTCTACCTCGGCTTATACTCGAATCAGTGGGCAGTAGCTGAGATTGCAGTCACTTTTAATCATTCCTATACCAACAGTTCACTTGGGGAGAGACTGCAATATCACTCAGCGCCCTCTGTTGGTTATATGAAAGAATAACAGTGACTGCAATATCACACAGCGCCCTCTGTTGGTTATATGAAAGAATAACAGTGACTGCAATATCACACAGCGCCCTCTGTTGGTTATATGAAAGAATAACAGTGACTGCAATATCACACAGCGCCATCTGTTGGTTATATGAAAGAATAACAGTGAGTGCAATATCACACAGCGCCCTCTGTTGGTTATAGGAAAGATTAACAGTGATGGCAATATCAAACAGCCCCTTCTGTTGGTTATAAGAAAGATTAACAGTGATGGCAATATCACACAGCGCCCTCTGTTGGTTATAAGAAAGATTAACAGTGACTGCAATATCACACAGCGCCCTCTGTTGGTTATAAGAAAGATTAACAGTGATGGCAATATCACACAGCGCCCTCTGTTGGTTATATGAAAGAATAACAGTGACTGCAATATCACACAGCGCCCTCTGTTGGTTATAAGAAAGATTAACAGTGACTGCAATATCACACAGCGCCCTCTGTTGGTTATAAGAAAGATTAACAGTGATGGCAATATCACACAGCACCCTCTGTTGGTTATACGAAAGATTAATAGTGATGGCAATATCACACAGCGCCCTCTGTTGGTTATACGAAAGATTAATAGTGATGGCAATATCACACAGCACCCTCTGCACATGGTAGTGGGACAGTGGGACAATACACACAGTAATCCTTTTGGCAATTCTCTGTCACCATCAACTTTGCAAAAAAGTCCGGTTGATCGCTGGGGGGTCGCTTTGGCGGAATGTGCGCTGCTGGGAGACAGGGCTGTAGTTGTGACTAGGCTTATACTCGAGTCAATAAGTTTTCCCAGTTTTCGTAGGTAAAATTAGGTACCTCGGCTTATACTCGAGTATATACGGTATATTAAGTGGTTGTCAGTGTCCATGATTTTGCAGTTTTGGGCACACACAGTGAACACTGCCTCAAACATCAGTGGCTCTTGCATAAATTGCCCAATTATATGAAGTGACAAATATTATAACCATACTATATAAATACTAGTTACTGGTGGCTAGTTTTAGTTCAGCTGCCTAAATGCTCTTTGCGCTGCCACTGTAATGTCCACTTCTTTCTTGCTTTTTGCTACTGCCTGGGCCTGACCTAAAGCTGAAGTTCCTCCTGTTGAAGCTTTGCAACTATGAACCAAACAATAATAAATATAGTAGGACTGCAAGGCTAGTTTAAGATAAAAGCATTTTACTGCAGTTATAGATGGGCACTTCATTAACCCCAGAGATGCCTGTATTATGGGAAATGGATATTTAACACAGTATCCCCAGGCATGACAAGAAGCGGTGGCAGACTGGGGTACCAGGGGCCCACCACAGAAATTTGAACTGTGGGACCCTAACTAAATATGAAAGACCACAGATTAAAAAGCAGTGTCTATTACAACATTGATGGCAACTACAATTTTATAAGAAGAAATTCTGAGCAGAAGAGTAACGGTACAGCACAGGCAGCTCTCACAACCTGAATGTTTAGCTGAGGCATATAATACATTTAATAGAGCATGAGAGGCCTGTAGAACTGATAGAGAACTTCCACCACCCCCACCTACTTCATAAGTTTACCTGTCAGCTCATCCATTTATTAAGTAGAGAACAAATGTCTGTTTACTCTTAAAAGGCAGCTCAGTCCCCCGCCTCCTCGGTCAAATTTAATTTCAGAAGTGGACAGTAAAACAGTGCAGAGCTCATTACTTCTTCTAGGCTCTTACGCTCATCCATCACTTTCTAGATGGGGACTGCTCTTTCCGCTCGTTCCCGGCACTGACGCTGTTTCCGAAGCTCTGCATTTTTTACAGAGTGGCTGCTGATGATGACATCATATGCCTGATCTGGCAATAAGCGCTTGCCCTCACTTTACACTAAAATCTTTTTTCGGGAACCTACTTCCCCTCCAGGTATGCGGGGCCCCTTCGCCGGTGCAGAGATAATGGGCCGTGGTGCACTTGCACCCTTTGCACCCTCGGTAGTTACGCCACTGTAGAATTGCCCTTTAAACTACAAGTCACAGTTTCTCCAAGAGACCTGCTTATCTTAAATTGTTACAAAAGTATCTTTTCTGGTCTCTCTGCCAAAAGCCAATTAAGTTAGAAACTGTGTATCTGTTTCTGGCTGTTCAGTGCAGGAGATCAAACAGAAAGTCGGGACATTTCAGTAACAAACCCAGGACTGTGAGTTCAGCTGTCAATATCAAGACTGTCCCATGAAATACGAGACAGTTGGGAGACAGTTGGGAGGTATGGGACTGGGCTCCATTTGCCAATAGAAGCTTAGTGAGAGTACAGAGCAATGCAGTGGACAGACAGACAGACGAACAGCCCAAACCCTCTCTATCCCTGTGCTGCTTACATTGCAGTTTATATGATTAACCCTTACTTTCCCATCTACACTGCAAATTCTCCCTGTGTCACTCCTCCTGCCTCTGTTTTTGGAGGGACACACAAAACTAGTAATACTGCTGGATATAAGTGAAACACAAGTAAGAGCTGGGAAAGTTAGTAAAGAGTTAATGATCAGGATTCCACTGCATGAGTTACCTTCAATTAACTATGAAATTGCCACATAGAGGATGATAGAGTTGATAGAGTTTGAAATAACATTGATTTCAGCAAAACTTCCCTTCCCCCATCTTTCCTTGTCTCCCTTATCTTTTATCTCCCCTGCCCCTTTCTATTCTCCCAAATGTTTAAATCTTCCCTATTTTGCTCCACTAATGTAACTAATGTCTCCCAATTCTTTTCTCTTTTACCTTTTATCTGCAGGTCCCTTAATGCAGTTTCTTTTCTCCTTTTCCTTGTCCCATATTCCTACTCCCCGGACCTTCACTTTATCTTCACTGGCAGAAAACTGAAACAATTGCTTCAGACTGCTGCTTCTCTTAATAACATGTTTAACAGTAAAGAGTGATTGGACTGAATCTTTAATGAGAGAAGTGTATAGTTGAAATAAATTGTTTTAAAATTTCTTTTATGACCAGACAAAGGAATGTGGGGCCCACCAGGATTTTCCCCGGTTCCCCGGTGGGCCAGTCCAACCCTGTAAGTAACAGGAATATTAAGACATTGTCATACAGTGTTTTTATCACAGAGAACTAATGGTAAATTCATTTATAATACACAAAAGCCATTAATATCTTGTAAATTATATCCTTATAAACGGTGAGTTCTGATGTCATCAGTTATAAACGGTGAGTTCTGATGTCATTTCTGTCACATGACTCACTGAAACTTGTGTATTATAATAAATAAAGTACCCCCAGTTGTAAAATATGAGGATATTAGAAGTTACCTCGGAGTTCCATGACCTGTATAACTCGGCCTTCGGCCTCGTACTTTTATATGGTCATGAAACTCCTCGGTAACTTATAATATCCTTATAATTTACAACAGGGGGTACTTTACTCACTATATATACCGTCAAATTGCAGAGAACTAAAAGGCTTTTATCTGCCATACTCAGTAACATTTGTAATAAAATGGGGACAGAACATTATGTTGTAATATAAATATCTCTGCACACCGGGAAAAAGAGTATATGGGAGTTTAACAAAAGCCCAGGCCTAGGGCAGCAAAATTTCAGGGGTGGCATGTCACCCAGTCACATTGTACAGAACTGCAGCTCCCCAGCCATCCGGCATCAGTGAAATAACCTGCCAGGTCAGACCCCCCTCCCGATATGCACATGTGCACCGAGAGACGCCACTTACGCCGTTCATGCAGTTGCGCCAAGCTCAGCACGTGATAGTTAGGCCCGGGGGGCCCTGGACCAGCAGTACCAGTTGGCCCCGGGCCCCACAGTCCGACCCTGTCCAACATGAACTTGCATGAGAGGGGTGTGTGTGACAGCAGGCAGGCACTAGGACCTAGTAGCGCTGATTATAGAAATCCGGGTCTGGCAATGACACATGGGGATATTTGGGTGAATTAAATGCTGAATATTTCACAGCCTGAAAACAATTGTGGAACATTTCCTCGTCAGTCCTGTGTGACTTCCCTGCTGTGTCTCTGGCTGTCGGCTCTACTCTAGGATCAAATAAAATCAAGTGAAGGGAGTGAGGGAGTTTGAGGAGGAATTCTGATCCCAGACCAATGTGTAAAGAACAGGGACCCAGAGCAGCGATACTGTGACTTTTCATAGTTGTATTTACCTGCACCTTTCTCATAAAGTTTATTTAGTTTTAACTTTTCCTTTAAGGTCGGCATCATTACTTCTAGGGACATGCTGAATCTATAGCCTGGTTTTATAAGTTCAGTATATACAATGTGACATTTCTAACCATATTCAGGTCTAGGGTTTAGTTCTCCTTCCTTCTTTCCTTTCCACTGGGCTAAGGGCAACTCTGGCAATGGGTTTAATGCTGGGCAGTGACCTAACTAATGATTCTCACCCAGGCACGATCATCATCATCATCATCACCCCCCCATACCCAGAATGCAACATGAAGGGGCTCAGTGAATGTGGCAGTGAAGGTGTGTAAGTGTCTGATTGGCTCACTCAGCTCATAAAAGGACAGACGTCCGGCCTCATAGTCCAATGAGATCCTGATTCTCCTGCAGGAAGGGACGTGGGGTAACTGTGTGTCTTTACTGTCATGTGTAGCTGTATAGTTATTATTATGCCATCTGTACAAACACCAGGACTTGTTATTATTCCCAATCCAGGACTGACCCTCTCCCCTCTCTATACTGGGATAGGCCACCCCTACCCCCCACTCCCCTGATTCACTGACCTCCACTTCCCAGTAATGTCGCCCTGAGGGGAAACTCCTGCTGCTTAAAGTCTGAGGCACCAACTGAAATCTCTCTGGGGTTTGTGGGTGACGCTGGTCTGTGAGTGAGAAGGAAGCAAATTTTCTGTCCCCTGATACAGATACATCATTCCCAGCCGTGTTTATATCCAGTAACAGGTCTGTAGCCTCCTGCCCATAGATCCTTCCCTTTACCCCAGTCACAATGGCAGCTAAGCCTGTGAGTAATGTCTCTGAGATCAGATCCACATCCAGATCCCCTACAGCAGGGACCTTTATATCATGTCTCTCTCTGCCCCCCTCATTATCTGCAGCTCCATGTGATTCCCGTTCCTGTAGGACAGTGAGTGGATCTGCCATGTTGCACAGCTCCTCAATGTGACGGATCTTCCTGGACAGCTCGTCCTTCTTTATTTCCAGCTGCTCCATCAGATCAGTGAGTGTGAGTGAGAGCTTCTCTTTCTGGCTGGAGATGTCACTCAGGAGTCGCTTCTCTAGGGCTTCCAGCTGTTCCCTGATGTCTCTAAACAGGGCAGTGACTCTCTCTGTCTCACCGGCTGCTTTTTCTGCCACTTCTCTCCTGCGCTCCTGCAGTCTCTGGGCTCCTCTCTTAGTCTTCTTTTTCTTTTGGCTCAGTTTCTCCAGAACTTTCCTCAGTTTCTCTTTCTTCTTCTCAGAGGCCTCACTCAGCAGCTCCACCCTGTGGCCCCTGTGCTCTCCGGCCAGACAGCAGGACACACAGACACAGACAGACTCCTCACAGCAGTAATACTCCAGAACCTTGTGATGTACAGAACATTTTCTCCCCATAAAGGAGTCGGTGGGTTGGGTCAGTACATGTTCTGCTGACTTGCTGTGCCCCCTCAGGTGGGTATCACACAGAGAAGCCTCACACAGGAGACAGGATTTAGCAGCAGGTACAGGAGAGAGGACACAGTAGGTGCAGAAGATCCCAGTCTCCCCCGGCTCTGTCTCAGTTGGAAGGAATCTCTCCACCAGGCCACGCAGCTTCCAGTCTGTTGTCAGTTCAGGTCTCCTACTCCTACTAAATCTCTCTCTACATTCAGGGCAAGAAGGATTTTCTAGGAAAGTTTCCTCCTGGGTGTCCCATGTTGTCCCAATACAGTCCCGGCAGAAGTTATGGCCACACGGCAGGGATACAGGATCAGTATAAATGCTCAGGCAGATGGAGCAGCTCAGCTCGTCTCTCAGATCAGCAGTCGCCATCACTGAAATCAGGAACAAGAAACAAAACTGAAAGTTCTTCTCTATCTCTATAACCAGTGGGACTTGTTTTATCTCCTGATCTCACACAGGGTGCGGCAAAATGTTTTACTTGGAGTCTACCTGTATGTTTCTCAGCTGCCCCCAGTCATGTGACTTGTTCTCTGATAAACTTCAGTCACTCTTTACTGCTGTACTGCAAGTTGGAGTGATATCACCCCCTCCCTTTAGGAGGGTAACATTAGGCTAGCAGTTCCTTGGTGGATCTCTGGTGGATTTTGTGATTTGCCCAGGCCCTTTTTGGGTCTGGGTGAGTTATTTTTTTTCCAAAGAAAGATATACTGTAGCTGTTTTCCCTGTATGCCGAAAGGTAATGCTGCTGGCCCCAGAAGTGTATGTACACGCTCCTGTAACATTTGTAGGATTGCAATGGACATTAAATTTGCAAAGGGTGAGAGCCGAGCAAGGAAGATATGGGACCTTGTGATGTTAAATAAAGATTTGGAGGAGGTGGAAAGTGAAATGGAAAACTGTTCTTAAAAAGATTGAGCCCTGGAGAGAGACATATAGTAATAAAGAGAGATTTCAGCAAATGCAGAGGAGAGTCTGCAGCACAGAAGGAATTTGTTTCTAAAGTGGTGCTTTCTGGTAAAGCTGTGAAGGACATGGAACTGACTATTTTGGACTATTCAAACCCTAATGAGTTAAGTGAAAATGAACTAAGTAATGGTTTAAAGGAAAAGGACTTAAATACAAATGCACTTAGCAAAAGTAATGAAACTGAACTGGATGAGAAATAGTCACAGCAGAAATGAATTGAAAGTTTCTAAGGTTCCTTCTGTTTCCAATGTATCTAATAATATTGTTTTAAATGTTATGAGTATGGGGAAGCAGGGGGATGTGGGTGAAGGGTTAAACACAAAAGTAAAGGTGGTTACAGAGAAAGCAGGTTCAGGTGGAACAGCAGTGCAACCATTGATAATGCAAAGTTGCCTGAACCCAATGATTCTAATGAGATGCGGGGGAAGGGGCAGAAAAAGGAAAAGTGGATTTTCAGGCAAGAAATGACTCAGCTACTGTAGGAGATGGAGCAGTTTGGGTCAGAACAATGGTAACATGGATCAAAATACATTTAAGAGAAAAAATGTTGCAAAAATCAAGTGGACTGGAGAAAAAGGGAAGGAGCCCGGCAGGAGGTTTGTAGCAAGAAACCTTATTAAACAGTCTCTGGGTTTTACACCTGATGATGTTTTTGCTTTAATCACAATATCTGACAGTGAATATGATGTAGACTTTAAGTTAACACAAACCTTAGAGGCTTTTTGGTGTAAATATGAACAGAAAAAGGGTGCGGCTGAATGGGAAGGTTTTAAAGCCAAACTCTTTTTTCATTGGCAGAGAGAGAGGGGTCTGTTTTTATTCCAGGTCAGCCTAAATCAGGGATCCCCAACCTTTTGAACCTGTGAGCAACATTCAGAAGTAAAAGGAGTTGGGGAGCAACACAAGCATGAAAAATTTTCTTGGGGTGCCAAATAAGTGCTTTGATTGGCCATTTGGTAGCCCCTATGTGGGTTATTAACCTACATTGAGGCTCTGTTTGGCAATGTACCTGGTTTTTATGCAACCAAAACTTACCTCCAAGCCTGGAATTCAAAAATAAGCCCCTGCTTTGAGGCCACTGGGAGCAACATCCAAAGGGTTGGAGAGCAACATGTTACTCACGGGCTACTGGTTGGGGATCACTGGCCTAAATTATGCCATAGGTGTGGGTCCAACAGGCATTTTGCTAATACATGTGAAGTTAAAAAATGTGCTTTGTGTGAAGTTCTGGGCCATGACAGTAAAGAATGTGATAAGATAAGGTGTAATTTGTGTAAACAGTTGGGCCATATACACCGGGACTGCCCAGAGGCATAATGTGCTGAAAAATTGCCCAAATATTGAGAGGGAATTTCAAAATCATCAGGCTTCTTTCCCAGATGGAAATACGGAACAGTCCACAGAGCAGGAAGGATTCAGGCAGGAGAATAGTGTCAGAGGAAAAATAAAGAACGTGCAGGTACTGAAAGAGAGGAGGTTGTTTAGGCAGGTAAAAAGGAGGTGGTAAAAAAACAAAAAAGAGGGGTAATTGGACAGTGGCTGGTAAAAAGTCAGGGAAGAAGCAAGACAAAATAACTGTTGCTAAAGAGATCCCTGTGTCAGACAGATTCATTCTCCCTGATGGTAAAAGTTGGGGGGAACTTGCAGAGGAGGACGATCTGAAGAGACTTGAGGAGGAGAAGGAGAAATGCTCTAAGGGGGTCCTCAGGCAATCCAGGAGGAAGCGAAGTAGGGCAAGTGAAGGGGGGAAAGTTAAAAGGAAAAAAGATCAGGATTCTAAAGAGGATGAGTGGGAATCAATGGAGGAAGATGAGGTGACTGACTGGGATGTAGAAGATGGGCAGCCCAGATTTCAGGTTAAGAGAAAAGGTTCTATTGAGGAGGAGAATGGGGAGGTAAAAAGTAATACCATGCCAGATTTTTCCTTTAAATTTTTAACATCAAATGTGTGTAGTATAAAATCAGATAAGGCTCGTTTTGTTGCATATGAGAGTCTGAAGGATTCGGGGGCTAATGTTATCTTCCTTCAGGAAACACGGCTCACAAAGACAGTTGAAATTTTTAGAGCAAAGAGGGACTGGCAATATGGCTGCTCTCTATGGTCTATAGCAGAAGACTCAGCAGGAGGAGTCGCCATCCTTTTTAAGGGTATTAGGATGTTGGAGGAAGTCCGTCTGGTAGAGATACAAATAGGCAGATGTCTAATGATTGATGTTAAGATTGAGGGGGTTTTGCTAAGGTTAATAAATATATATGGCCCCCAGAGAATATCTGAAAGAAGAGCCTTATTGTCTGAAGTTAAGCAGTTTTTGTGCACTTCCATCACAGTTATTCTAGCGGGTGATGTTAATCAAGTCCTCCATGCTAAAGACAGAACTGGGAGGTTTAACAAATATGAGGGTCAGTTTTTGGCAATATTGTGAGTCAGGCAGGTATAGTTGATATTGGTACCTGGGGGGGACGTGTGGGGAAATATTGTATTTCTGTGCTGATGCAGCAGTAGGTTAGACATGATTTTCATAAAAAAAACGAGTCATTCTCTGATGTTATTGAGAAGCAGGAAGTTGAATATTGTGACCATTTAAAGGAGAAGTAAAGGTTAAAAGTAAGTAAGCTTTATCAGAAAGGTCTATATACATATACCAGCAAACCCTCAAAGAAAAGCTGCTCTGAGTCCTCTGTCAAAAGAAACACTGCATTTCTTTCCTTTTATTGTGTACTCATGGGCTTCTGTATCAGACTAACTGTTTTCAGCATAAACCTCCAGGGCAGGGCTTGAGCATGCTCAGTTTGCTCCTCTTCCCCTCCCTCCTCCCATCCCTGCTGTAATCTGAGCTCAGAGCTGTATGTGAACGGGGAGAAACTCAGGCAGGAAGTGATGTCACACCAAGCTTAAATGGCAGCTTCCATCCTAAACAAACAGAGTGTCTAGAGCTGTTTACTCAGGTATGGTTAAGCATTCTGCAGAATAAAAATAGTGTTCTAACTTGCACTATTGTGGCTAATCTGTTGGCAATAAACTGGTTTGGAACTTTCCTTCTCCTTTAAGGGTATCCTGTGCTTTTGGGGGATTAGAAGGGTTTAGGAGGGGAAAGGGGATATGGAGACTTAATGGGAGTTTGTTGGAAGATGAAGAAGTTCAAATTCTTTTTAAAGATTTTTTTCAGTGTCAGATGTCAAAGTGGATTTCTTGGATTCTATATCTCAGTGGTGGGAGGGAGCTAAGGAGGAGTTACGTGTCAAAAATGTGTCCTTTAAACAGGTGCGTTATAATAACAAAAAGTGTCAGTGTTTAAGAAAGAAACTGGAAGCTTGTATATCAGTAGGGGCGGCTGGGGAGGAAATTACCCGACTCAAGTTTTTAATGAAACAGTGCCAGTACAGTCAATTCAGATCGTTGGTACTAGAGAAGATTATGGGAAATCTGCTTCTCCGGATCCTTTTCAGAACTTTAAGGAATCCGTTAGTAAAAAGCTGATCAGTGGCCTTTTTAATACAGATGATAATTTAGCTGAGACAAGGGAAGGTATCCTAGAGGTGCTGAGGGATTATTGTTTACAAGGTGGGGGTCTTCCTTTCTCTATGAGGGTTTCTTCCTTAATCCTGTTATCAAAAGGGAAAGATCCAAGAGAGGTAGAAAACTGGAGGCCAATTGCTTTGTTAAATACTGACAGAAAACTTCTAGCAAAGATTCTTTTTTCCAGACTCTCTAAGCTTTCTGAGACACTTCTGGTTCCATTTCAGTACTTCAGGAATATTTTTGGAGCTTTGTTAACAATAAGGGAAATTCTGGAGGTGTAAGACTGATGGTTATGGGAAGTTTCTGCTGTTATTAGATCAGGCCAAAGCTTTTGACAACGTTGACCATGAGTCTGGGCTACTTTGGCAATGTACGGTATTCCCCAGCAGTTTGTAATTTGATTAAGAAAAGTTTTCCATTGATCAGTGGCTGGATAGGGGAAAATTTTGAAGCTGAGTCCGATGTAAGGCAGGGGTGCCCTTTAAGCCCACTCTTATATAGTTTTGCAGTAGATCCTTTTTTAAGATCATTGCAGGAATGTGGATTGGAGGGTATCAGGTTCAAGGGCCTCTGGTTCTTGCATCAATTGAGCCAAATCAGAAGCTTTTTGGGTTTTGGAGACTGAACCTGTTTTTAAGTGTGGGGATTTTCCTGTAGCCTCTTCCCAGGTTAATATATTAGATATCAAATTTGGGAGAGGTGATAACATGCAGGTTAATTGGGAAGAAAAACTGGTAACTGCCATGTCAGATGTTCAGAGATGGAAATCCTGGAGACTGACTTATAAAGAAAGAATTGCTGTTATAAAGACTCTATTGATTCCGATCTTTCTTTACATTTCGTATGTATTTCCTTTACCAGAAGCCTTGTATGACCGGATGTACAGCCTCTTCTTTCAAATGCTTTGGGGAAATAGGCTGAATCCTGTAAAGTGGGGGAGAACATTCTTGCCAAGGGAGGAAGGGGGTCTGACTATGATATGTCCCATTTTATTCTTTGGTATCATTTTTCTTACGTTTAATTTGGAGGTTTTACCTAAAAACAATATGTCTCTGTGGGAAAACAGTTTAAAATCTTGGATATTCCCATTTATTAAGGAATGGTTGCAGGGAGGGAGAGTGAAGGAGGTCCGGGTTCATGGAGGTTCTCTCCCATTGTATTTGGCGTTGGCTCTAGAGCGTTGGATCTGACCCCTAGTAAGACCCTTTACAATGAAGTGCTAAAGACTCATTTTTTGTTCCCCTGTTGTCCTGAGAGACTGCCCCGGTGCCACTGAACAAGAAAGTATAAAGTATCTGAATAGTAAAAGGCTACCTAACAAATGATTTGATATTTCTTGGTTGGCTTTTCAGGGCAAGCTTTTTGTTAAAGGCAATCTCAGTTACCTGAATGCGGTGGATAGAAACTGTCCATGGAACTGTGGGGAGGCCGAGACTCAGGAACATTTTTTAGTAGAATGTCCAATAACAAAAACTTTTTATGATCAAGTCAGTAGGAAACTGGGATTTGGTTTTTTGAGTAATTTATGTTTCTCTGAAGCTGCATACGGGATATTGATCCGGGACTGTCTGTGTAATAAGGAAACACTGTATATCATAATTGCAATAATCCGGTATTATTTGTGCCATTTACTTTGTAAGAAATTAACAGGCCAAGATGTAGATTCTATTGAATATACTGCCAATGCTGTGTTAAGGGAAATCCTCGTTATTGAGGCACAGGAGGTTAAAATCTCTAGATTATGGGAAAATGTTAATATCTCCTTTTGATGTTTTCATTCTGATGATATAATGTTCTGATTATCTTTGTTTATTTGTATGATATTGAATTTAATAAAGAAAATTCCCTAACACAAGATAACAGCTGCCTGGTAGATCTAAGAACAACACTCAATAGTAAAATCCAGGTCCCACTGAGACACATTCAGTTACATTGAGTAGGAGAAACAACAGGCTGCCAGAAAGCAGTTCCATCCTAAAGTGCTGGCTCTTTCTGAAATCACATGACCAGGCAAAATGACCTGAGATGCACCTACACACCAATATTACAACTAAATACTAAATAATTTAGAAATAAAAACTATATCTGTATTTCCCAGCAGGCAGAGCGCAACAGAATATAATGAAATTAACATACAGTAGATCCCCCAAAAATGGTGGCAAAATGGTGACCTGGACTGTTGGGTCTGCAGCACTTTGCTTGTCTCCCAGTCACTGAGCACATATCTGTGGAGCTGGAGGTGTAGCAGCAAATGCAGTGGTTCGCTGTAACCCTAAAAACTTACATTTTAAAAAATAGAACATATTTCAAGCATATGAAAAAACCCAAAGGACTGAAGTTAGAAGAGAAAGAAATCCTTATGTTTTATTATATATCTTTCACAGAAACAAAAAGAGTATTCAGAAGTTTGCCAGTCATTAATGTCTCTGATATTAAATTACTACTTATGTATCGGGTTGCCACCCGGCCGGTATTTTACCGGCCTAGCCGGTAAAATACCTGCCAAGGCAGGGGCTGGTATTACAAATTTACTGGCAATGTAGCTGCCGGTAAATTTTTAATACAATCAAAAGGAGCCCTCAGCCTGCCCCCAATCCCCTGCAACTTACCTTTTCTTTTGACTCTTCTAGCGTCCGTGGTGTCCTTGGTGTGGCCCACCCCTTTTGACATCAAGTCCCGCCCCTTTTGATGTAACGTCCCGCCCCTTTGAGGCCCCACCCCCCCAGCAGCCGGTAAAAATTTTTATAAAAGGTGGCAACCCTACTTATGTATCTGGCTAAATTAAAAGACTGTTTGCCCACTGGAACTCAAGTATATATATATATATATATAAATGCTGTTGGTGTCCGCACTCGATTCTGTATGAGGCAGAGAAGCAAGATCAATGTGTTATAAACAAAGTGATGAAGGATCAGCACACTCTTTGTCTCTTGTGAATGAAGTGTATTTATTTGTAACACAACATTACATCTGACATTTCGTTCCCTCTTGGGGAGATTTATCAAGGATGATGTGCCCATACTGTGTATTAGATTAAATACTCACCCCCATTAGTGGATTTTGGCGCCCGTATGACATCATCAGTCCATATACAGTCTGTTGTTTCAAAAAAAAATTCTTTTTCCAGTGCTTGACAGTGTAGTTCCATATTTTGACCATTGGGTGTCAGTGTTATACCTCTGTGCTAACCTATTAAGGTCAATTCTGCATATAATTTCAAATTGTTTTTTTGTTGCCACATAGAAACATTTAAAAACATGTTACTCACAGATTGTAGAGACTTCACAATTCACATGATTTTCATTTAGATACTATGTATACATTTCCCTGTAAAACAAAACGTTGCAGTTATAACATGGTTATGCCAATGTACATTATTGGCATAGGTGAAGAAGCAGTTTAATTGCAGTTGCCCATTTAATCCCTTTGGAATAACAAAGTCCAGTCCATGTATCCAGAATGCCTCACGTTTTAACAACATATTGTCTATATCACCACCCCTGGGTGGTTTTGGTATCTCATCAATCGGCAAACATTTGAATGTGGAGGGATCATGTCTGGCCTCTTTCCAATGCTTGGCCACTGCTTGTTGGGCAATAACCTGTTTGTCTGGGTCAATATATATATATACATATATATACATATACATACATATATATATATATAGTCCTCCAAAGCAGAGACCGCACTCTCAGGGCTTATGAGAATATAAATTATTTTATTAGAAAGAACTAACGTTTCGGCTGCGTACCAGCCTTTGTCAAAGTCACAAATATACATATAAACCACCCTTATATACATAGTAAAACGGCGCGAAATTTCAATTCCTAGTCGCATAGTGACGAGACCCGTTCCAATTGGTTCCCCCCGCATCCTTAATCTGCGTTTTATATCATGTGATCCCATATTCTAATACATCTATTTTACTCTCACACATCCTCAAAATTATCACTTTTACCCCGTCTGTGTTCTATACGTTATCCAGGCACCTCAATACTTGTCCTGGCGCAAATGCGTGTTATCATTATAGTGCACCCGGCACTCACTCACCATAACGATTTTTCTTTTATCTCTAGGGAACTTTGTGCAGCGATCAGTCTGGTTGTCAACTCCTGCAACATTATACTCTCCTCACCGATCGTCTTGAAACTATATATATCAATATGTAGCTATGTCTCCTGTCAAACTGTGTTTCTTCCCCTGTGTCTCCAAAGCGTCCTATCGCCATGGTAATGATGATGGATTACTAGTGCGGAGCCGTGATAGCAATAGGGGGATAGGGTAGAGTTTTTTACATATGGAGAGGGTGTGTTATAATCCTAAAGAAAGGGTTAAATGTAGGCTGGGAATGTTTATTCCTATAATTTTTAACTTCACTATCATCTCATTGTACACCACGAAACAAGAGATGGATGTACAGTATAGTTCACGTTTCCTCTTGTTACCCATTCGCTATATCTTTCAAAATATCTTTGTAAAAAATTTTTTACATTTTTTAATTTTCTATACAGATCAGGTTCAGTAAGGATTGTGTACAAGCGAGAGTGTGGATTGACAACTCCTCAATACACTATGGAGCGTGATCACCATTGAGACTACAAGGAGACGTGGTCAAGGCACAGTTCATGAAGGAATCACATACAGTGGTGGAGAAGTAAGCTCTGATAGATAAGAGTTAGTATAAATGCACTTTAGTGGTTTATATGCCAAAACACAACAGATTCACGCCACACCGATAAATATGGTCTTCAGACTCTTTTTTCCTTTTATGAAAAGGGATCTGGTTTATTTATAGATAGTATTATTCACATCATGTTACTAGTCACCATTTATCAGATTTATTTGTTCACATATCACCTTATTGTTTTAATCACTTACATCCGCATTGGACTAATAGTTCACTGAAGGCACGTTGAGATATGAGTACGGCTCCGCACTAGTAATCCGTCATCATTACCATGGCGATAGGACGCTTTGGAGACACGGGGGAAGAAACACAGTTTGACAGGAGACATAGCTACATATTGATATATAATACACAAAAGCCATGAATATCTTGTAAATTATATCCTTATAAACGGTGAGTAGTGATGTCATCAGTTATAAACGGTGAGTAGTGATGTCATTTCTGTCACATGACTCACTGAAACTTGTGTATTATAATAAATAAAGTACCCCCAGTTGTAAAATATGAGGATATTAGAAGTTACCTCGGAGTTCCATGACCTGTATAACTCGGCCTTCGGCCTCGTACTTTTATATGGTCATGAAACTCCTCGGTAACTTATAATATCCTTATATTTTACAAGAGGGGGTACTTTATTCACTATATATAGTTTCAAGACGATCGGTGAGGAGAGTATAATGTTGCAGGAGTTGACAACCAGACTGATCGCTGCACAAAGTTCCCTAGAGATAAAAGAAAAATCGTTATGGTGAGTGAGTGCCGGGTGCACTATAATGATAACACGCATTTGCGCCAGGACAAGTATTGAGGTGCCTGGATAACGTATAGAACACAGACGGGGTAAAAGTGATAATTTTGAGGATGTGTGAGAGTAAAATAGATGTATTAGAATATGGGATCACATGATATAAAACGCAGATTAAGGATGCGGGGGAACCAATTGGAACGGGTCTCGTCACTATGCGACTAGGAATTGAAATTTCGCGCCGTTTTACTATGTATATAAGGGTGGTTTATATGTATATCTGTGACTTTGACAAAGGCTGGTACGCAGCCGAAACGTTAGTTCTTTCTAATAAAATAATTTATATTCTCATAAGCCCTGAGAGTGCGGTCTCTGCTTTGGAGGACTACAGTTTACATTGGACACACGCACCCAGGCCAAGAAGAGATCCTTAAATGTGAGTGCTGTGATTGTGGGGGAATATATATATATATATATATATATATATATATATATATATATATATATAGTCCTCCATGAAGCCGGCACTCTCAATACATAGTTGCGTGGGTGCAGTATCAACAGTTTCAATCTGCAAATGCACAAATAAGATCCGCACTCACAGGACGTATGAAAATTATAGAAAATTTATTGCAAGAGTCTAACGTTTCGGCCTCCTCCGAGGCCTTTTTCAAAGTAACAAATACATAAACACAAATGCTTTAAATACCTAGATCGGAGGGAAAAATGTGGCCAATTAAAGATGACGTATCCACCTCATCATTAAAGCACGACTAATATACATATCCCAGACTAAATAATCATCATCACATAAAAACTAAACACAAAAGAAAATGACATTTACAATATAACCATACCCACTCTCAAGTACAATTTAAAAACAAGTTAAAACCAAATATTTAGTAACATTATGTTTCACTTCCCAATTTGTTGCCATAGTTATTAACATAGTTGCTAAATGTTACGAAAAATATCAAAGTTTAAATAAGGGTGGAAGGTCTACCCAGGGGCTCTCTCTACATATATATATCCGTTATTGCTATTCTGATAACCGAAACTGGGTGACATCTCAGTGGTTCTGTGGAAAAACATTCAAGTAACCGTCATATTAAAGGGCATGTAAAGTGTAAAATAGAATAAGGCTAGAAATGCTGTATTTTGTATACTAAACATAAGCATGAATTTACTGCACCACAAGCCTAATCAAACAAATGATTTATGCTTTCAAAGTTGGCCACAGGGGGTCACCATCTTGTAACTTTGTTATACATCTTGGCCTGACCCTGACCCTGCACATGCTCAGTGTGGTCTGGGCTGCTTAGGGGTCGTCATACACAAAGCTGCTTGAGTTCTGCATGGCTGGGAAGTAAGGCGGGGGCTCCCCCTGCTGTACATAAGTATAATTGTTTCCCTGCAGAGCAGTTAGGGACCGTCTGACAATTCCTATCCACATCAGTAAATGAAGGGAGAATTTCACTGCATACAGTCAGGTTTCTTATAAAAACAGTACACATTTTTTAATTAAAGTATATTGGAGAAAAGTTTATTTTTCATTAAAGAATGTAAAAATGGGATTTTATTGTTTTGCCTTTCCTTGTCCTTTAACCCTCTCTCTACCGCATAATATCATTATAACCCAATATCTCGCCCACCATCGATGGGTCAGGCCAAGGTTAATGTGCTCATCGTAGATATACTCATTATTGATATACTCGTTACTATTCCCTAAGGGGTCGCACCAAAACAGACAAGTGGATATGCATTTATTCCCCCGTGACATATATCTATATAACCTGGTAATCAGGTATGTACTAACTGTACGTGTGTGTCCGCCTTAATCTATATACTATATCAAGTCACACAATCGATCCCCCCGTGTAAAACCATAATGGAGTTAAAAAATCCTTCTGTTTGCAGGGGTTGGGGCTGGGCTCTTCCTCCCGCTGTGTGGATCTGCCGAGATGATAGAAAAATACAGATGGAAGCGGAACATCTACTGTTGCCTTACACATCGGCTGGGGGGGTCAGCGGCCAAGCGGAGGACATTCCGTTTTCGGATCAGCACCAATTATAGTATGATTTATTTATTCATTTTTTTGCCAATGAACATTGATTGATACATCATGATCGGGACTATGAATTCTGGACACTAGGGGGACTTAAGATATATTTCATTTTTTATTTTTCATTTTCACATGTATTTTTAAATATTTTTATCAATGATTATTTGTAACTTATTGAGGAGCATCATTGATTGCAACTACACGATTTGGGGCATTAACACTTATGAGGATTTTTTAACTCCATTATGATTTTTTAACTCCATTATGGTTTTACACGGGGGGATCGATTGTGTGATTTGATATAGTATATAGATTAAGGCGGACACACATGTACAGTTTCTGTTGGCAATGTGGTATTTTTTGATAATTGGACTATAGCTGAGTCTATTTTCGGAGACTTATCCCATATATTTTTGAGATCCTCAGCCACCAGATATTTGTTGAAATTTTTTTGAGAAATAGATGCTCTTCTGTCCAGCTCAGCCCATTCCTCAGCAATAGTTTCTGTAATGCATTTGCTAGTGGTAAAATACCTGAATTTCTTGCATCTGTGTCCTAGTACTTTATCTGCCTTGGAAATAGTAGTTTGTGTCTCTGCTATCTCTAAGGCAGGGATCCCCAACCTTTTGAAGCCGTGAGCAACATTCAGAAGTAAAAGGATTTGGGGAGCAACACTAGCGTGAAAAATGTTCTTGGGGTGCCAAATAAATGCTGTGATTGGCCATTTGGTAGCACCTACCTGTATATGGATTGTCAGCCTACATTGGGGCTCTGTTTGGCAGTACATCTGGTTTTTATACAACCTAAACTTGCCTCCAAGCCTAGAATTCAAAAAAAATTTTGAGGCCACTGGGAGCAACATCCAAGGGGTTGGAGAGCAACATGTTGCTCACGAGCTACTGGTTGGGGATCACTGCTCTAAGGTGTTGCATATATGTTTAAGGAGTGTTTTAATTTTCTCTGGTTGCTTGTTAGCTGGAGATGTGCCACTCACTGAGGAATTTGTAGAGGAACCCTCTGAGTCTGAAGTGTAGGAATCGCTGCCTGATTGGGATTCTAGCAATGAACTGGAAGCTGTATGAGCTTCTACTCTTTGTCTACTGCCATGTTTCACCTGACCTTTGAGTGCCTGTGGAACTGAAGCTTTAACTTGATTTTGGATCCATTCAAACAATTTTAAAAAATTGATTGTGATCCTGAATGTCAGCCTCTTGTGACTGTGCCACAGTGGATTTTTTTTCTTTGCTTAGAGAAGGAGTGCCAGCCTGTGGTACAGAGTGAATTTGTGCAGTGGTGAGAGTAGTAGCAGCAAGATTAATGTCCTGCTGAATGTCAGAGTCTATAGTGATATAAATTATCTGGAGAAGGTGTTCTTGAAAACTTTCTTTTTTTACCCATTCTTGGTATGAGCCTTCTTTGTGCATGAAGTAGCTCTTTCGGGTGCCAAGGCCTGTCTCTGATCCATTAAATCCTCTTGAGCCGCCATGTTTGAGCCGCCATTATTTGGCCGCACTAAGTGCACACTATAGAGAGAAGGCAGAGGAAGAGACGTCACACGTCTTCCTTCACACTTAACTGACCCACTGGCTTGTGGGACAGGGAGTCCAGAACCGCTAAGCTCCTGATCACTTATGTTTAAGTGTGATGGTTTAAAAAACTGGGCTCACATGTGGAGCGTGCAGCTGGAATATGCAGGGTAACCAGGGGGAGTGCAACACCTTGGTTCTATAACAGTCAGTGTTTGAACTTGGCTCACAATAATGTGGAGTATGCAGCAGGAGTATGCGGGCTCACCAGGGGGAGTGCAATGCCCTGGTACTGCTGTATTGGGCTCACGGATGCGGAGCACACATAAAAGTTTTTTAGGGGCTCACCTATGGGGAGCACAACACCATAAGGGGGCTGAAAGCATGCACAGCAGGCTTACTTACCAGGGAAGCACACAGCAGGATCAACTTACCCCTGGAGTATTCTTTGTTCTGGGCTCTACCTACAGGAGCACACACTAAGGTCTTGACTGAAAGGAGCACTCAAGAACCTTTATTTAGTCTTTATCTGTAAAAAATATTAGGAGAGGAGGAAGGTATGTCTGCCCCAGAGCAGGACAAACAAAAGACTGATGAGAGGAGGTGGAGATCAGGAAGAGGAGGAGCTTAAAAGCAAGTTTCTGTCTGTCCTGCCTCCAGAGGGGAGAACATTATCCCAGATATCTGCACTGACAGCTAGAGCCGTCCACATAAACAGAGATTAGGATTTCTCCATTTTCGATTCCTGTATGGTACCCTGTGTGCACCCACTTCCTTGTCAGAAGCAGCGGGGCCGCGCCACGGACACTAGAAAAGGCAAAAGAAAAGATAAGTTCCAGGGGATTGGGAACAGTCTGAGGACTCCTTTTAATCGTATTACAAATTTACCGGCAGCTACATTGCCGGGTGGCAACCCTACATGTGCAGTATTCCTTCCTCTCGATCTTGCCCTATGTGCCCATATGTTCTCCCTCTGTCTCCTGACAAGCCTGACAAGGATCCCCTTTCCTTCCACACCCTAAACAGAGCTTGCTTTTCACTCTGCTGCTTTTCTCTCCCAGAAGCACTTCCTGTGCAGATCTTCCTGTCAGCTCCTCTCCAAACACTTCCTGTGCAGATCTTCCTGTCAGCTCCTTCCTGTCAACTCCAAACACTTCCTGTGCAGGCCTTCCTTCCTGTCAGCTCACAGGGGTGGTGGCTCCTCCCCCTCCTTGCATAGACTAACACAGAGGAGATTGCCAGGTTGCCGGGTTTATAGCCAATTGGGCTACTTTTAAAAATGTAGTGGTGGGTTCTAAAGTCCCACCCCAGTCCCATGATACACTTTTCACTTGTTTAGGGCACACACATAGGCTTCTTCTATTGCTGCACTAATTCCTACCTCGATCTTGCAGTGACTCCATATGTAGCCCTATTCTGCTACAGCAAGAAATCTACTACTGATATTCTTCCTTGTGGAGCTATAGGAGTCATGTGCCTCTGCTACAGGGGAGAGTAGTTACACTACGATTTGGTCTCCACCCTGGGTCAGGTCAGACTGAGCTGTAATACCCCTCCCTGGGAACCTCCCTGATCTGCAGTCACACACACTGTACATAGAGGAGACATTGATGGCTTTATTTATAGGACCCTGTAACTTTAAATAACAGAGACACATACAGCCTGCACCCCAGGAGCAACTTTAAATAATATTTCAGATGATTTTATATGTGAGCTGCTGGGGGGGGGGTCCCACTTATGTGGCAGTTTCTTCAGACCCTTGAGAAGGACTCACTTTGGCTTTCTGTGCCCTGAGAACAGAATACAGAGACCTGACAAGGACCCCCTTTCCTATTGCAGCCTAAATAGAGCGCACCCCTGGGGTTCCCCCCTGACTTTTCATACATAGTATTATGTGTGACCTTACAGCACCTTGTTTCACCCTGTTACTTCTCTCTCCCAGCAGCACCCCCTCATTGCACAGAACAACACAGGAGGAGAGATAAGTATACAGAGAGCTCCCCTACATACAATTCCACTTTCACTGAACCCCTGCAAATAAAGAACAAAGCTCTGACTATTTACATCAATAATCCTCTTGTGTTCCTGCCTTCCATGAGTGAGGAGCTTCAGCTCAGAGGTTAGGAAAGGAATATTCATGCAGCACTTATACATCCACTGCTACATGTGTCCATTCAGCTCAAATAAAGCAGCTTTGTGGATTCCCTGGTGAGTTCAGTGAGTATCTGGCAAAGATTGTTTTTTACAGCTCCATACAGGCCCAGCAGGGATATCTCACAGGGATTCAGCCATTATCACAGTATTGGAGTCAGAATACTGATACTTTACAACTATACCTGCTACCACAATATACCACAAAGTACATAAGCTAAACGGCACAACAATACTATACACTTATGGAATGAATTTAGGAGATCCTCCGGTGAAATACATCTCCTTCATGCAATATCCGATGGCTTAAGAATGGCACATCGATTGCTCTTACTGTCCTCCGCCTTCCACCCTCTACCCTCTCTCCTCAGCATTCAGCCTTCCAGTTTACCTCTTCATCCCTACGCACTTCGCCCTCCGCTCTCCCCCCTCAAAGAGTTCCACTCACAAAACCGAAGACACCTATTGATCACCACTTTAGGGGGTTAGAAAATGACTGACGGATAAAAAGAGAGTTCTGAGGGGGGAGAGCGGAGGGCGAAGTGTGGAGGGATGAGGGCTAAGGATGGAGTTTGTATGGCTGATGGCTGAGAAGGAAGGGTACAGGACGGAGGTATAACTGCAGATTTGGACGATAATTGACAGTAAAAGCACCCGATGCAGCGTTCCTAAGCCATAGGACATCACATGGAGCACAGGTATTTCTCAGGGGGATGTCCTAAAATGCATTCCGTATACACTGTTAAAACTGTGAAATGCTACACAGCCGTTGAGATCAGCTCAGTACACTGCAACATCAATCAGTGTAACCGTATGAAGTGAAACCACTAATAGTCATACTTAGCCTAATTAAGTGGCACTTCAATAGCAGCAGTTGTAACTATCCCACAATAAAATCTATAGCAGTAAAAAACTTCTCCACAAAAAAACATTGGTGGCCAGCCCCCCTTATAACTTTATTAAACATTGGTGGTCAGGGGCCCATAGAATATTTTAAAACATTCAATAATTGATTTGATTATATTTTGTCCTTGCGCTTCACACATGTTCAGCTATGGAATAGAGGGTTGCCTTAGGAATGGGGAAAAAACATGCTCAGCGCTGTCAAAAAAAGTGTTAGAACAAAATATGTTTTTTCTCATTGTGCATGCGTTAGAAAAACACAGGATATAACAGATATAACAAAAAGAAAACATTTATGGCATTTGTATTGGGAAAGTCTGGTTTCACATTAAACAATATTTAGTCATATTCCACAGCAGGAGAATCCAATAAATCCATAACAGCCTGGAGCATATTAGGCTGCACCAGCTTCCAGGGCCGGAACTAGGGGTAGGCAGAGTAGGCAGGTGCCTAGGACGCAAACCTGGCAATACATAATATTAATTATTGACCAAACTTTCTCTGCTAAAGGTGCCTTAATGGGACCAGATAAGATTAAAGAAAAATTAACCCCTGAAAAACAGATGCCCCTATCAGCTTCAACAGCACAGAAAAAAAAGAGACTCCTGTGGGCGAAGGAGCAGTTCTTTATAGACGTGTGATTAATTACCACTTTTTTCTTTTTAATTGCTAAAATATTTTAATTCTGTCCCACCAGCTCTCATTAGGGCAGAGAATACCCACGAGTGATTGCTGACATGGGAAAAACATTCCACATATACATTCTATTGCCCAAAATATTTTGTTATTGCTACTTTTTGTTTTGTGAATATTTTCTCTGCTACCAAAGATCAGTGGATAAATATTCACAATTTGTGATTTTTCCAATATTTAAACATTTGCAATGAAATAGAAAAAATTGCAATTCTGTTTGCACATGAAATACTCTGCTCTTATTCAGCTTTATAAATATAACCATGCGCGGGGCAAATATATTTACTATGAGAATCATTGTGCGTGAGAGAAGTTTATGAATGAGCCCCAGTGTGTCTATATCAGCTGGTGTCACATTAAACTATAGGGACGTACAGTCGGTAGAACCAAGAAGCTGCTGCTTTGGGGAATGGAGAGACAATGTAATGAAATGGCTTGAAAGAACGTGGCACCCACCAGTTGGAAGGGGGGTCTGAGAAGCACCTCAGTATTTTTTTCACAATAGGCATATAGACAAACAGGCCTGGGGGGATGGCATAATATGGACCAGGGTGACCATGGCATGAACTTCTGGACTGGATTTACCTTTTCCTTTGGATTCTCATCACTTTTACCTTCCAAGGCCTGAGTCTGACTCTAGGGACTCTTCCAAGTAGAATTCTGTCTCCAAACAGAACCATTGCCCCCCCCATTCCAATTACTTGTCTGAACTTGTCACTGATACAGGAATCATTACATGGGATTGAGTTATTTTCTGACACTTTTTGTTCATCATATAGTTTTGCACCATGGTGGTACCGATGACTTGGATCAGTCGTTGTGTGGTGTTTGTGGCTTGGATTATTGTATATTTAGCTTTTTTGTTCAGCTCCACTGACCCATATCTCCTTGGCTTCAGTCAGGTTGTGCCATACATGGAAGATTTCGGAAAAGAATAAGGGCCAGTTGATGGGGCCTAGATGGGAGAACCTTCCGTGTCGGTATGAAGAGAAGAAGTATATTGCCCACTCTCAAACATTTGGCTGAATAGTTGATTTTGATGGAGCAGTGGGAATGTTGGCCAAGGGTGAGCTTGCACCCCCATACAGAAAGTCACTTCTCTGCTCTCTCCTCCTGTATCACAAATGGATCCCCTCTCTATTGTGTTTTGTTCACTCACTTTAACAATCACCCCATTAACAAACCCCAGGAGAAATGGAGCTTCTCAACTACTGCCACATACACACACACTGCATCATATGCTGATCATATTCCATACAGAACATGTGCTCTGTTATTAACAGTCTAGACATAAAGAGGACCTGGCACCCCAAATAAATCATTGCAAATCATATTTTATTGTGTTAGTTATATAAAATATACTTTAATTAAACAAAATGATTTCAATATTGTTACTTTCTTTCATTTGAAATCCACTATTAGAGAAAATAAACAGGTGTCTTTTTTGGGAATTGTTACCAATGTAAAGCTTGGCATCATCCCCAGATCTAACGTATGTGCCACAATTGGGGAACTGGTGCCGAGGCTACACAATTATACACAGTGAATGTCCTTTCTGTCTCATCTCCTCTCTGCTTCCTTTGTTACTCCAGACAGACAAGAGAAAATCCTATCACACCACGATGGAACATGGGCCATCAGCAACTAATGGGTTAATCCACCTGCTGTGGGGATAGAGAGGGAACAATCAATGTTGTGGAATGTGCACTTATATAGCAGGGAAGTCCAGTTCAGGTTTTCATAATAATATATATTTTTTTATAGTATTATAGTATGTGCCACTGAGTAATCCTAAATAGAAAATTGCCATTTTAAGAACTAAGGGCCGCCCCCTGGGATCCTACAAGTCACGGTGCACACAAACAAACCAAGGGCACACAAACATGTTAAGTCACATGAGCCAATTACTGGACAAAGTTCTGTCTTTCGCTCCCAAACTTCTTCTAAAGTTAGAGCTGCAGGATTTCGGGTCACATGATCTCTGAGAGACCATCACCAAATGGGGGCTCAAGGGAAAAGGGCAATATTTACTTTAAACATGGTTCACCATTAAGTTAACATTTAGTATGTTACAGAATGGCTAATTCTAAGCAACTTTTGAAGTGGTCTTTTTTTGTTATAGTTTTTAAATTATTTACCTTCTTCTGCTTCTGTCTCTTTCCAACATTCAAAAGGGGGGGGGCCCTTCTAAAAACATACTTATTCCATACCTCCCAACTGTGCCACTTTCTCAAGGAAAGTCCCGATTTTGACAGCTCAGCCCACAGTCCCAGCTTTCTTACTGAAATGTCCTGAGTTTCTCTTTCATCTCCTGCACTGACGCCAGAAATAGATACAAAGTTTCTGAAACTTAATTAAAATAAGAGGCTTTTTGCAAAGAGCCCAGAACACTAAATGCCTGTACTTAGATACATTTATAACAATTTAAGATAAGCAAAGATATAATTGTAACTAATAATATAAACAATTCTCTTGGGAAAACAGGTTTAAGGGCAATTTGAACTTGATTAGCAAAACTGTTATAACACATAAAACATGACTTTAAAACTCCCAGAAATATGTTCAGACTTTCATAACCTGCCAAATTTTGTAAAACGGACATGGTGGTTAGGGGTGTGGCCATAAATGGGCGTGGTCAAAACATTTTGCTGCGGTACACATGGCTGATGTTTTGTCTCTCGTTACATTTTTCAAATGTAAGGAGGTATGTTATTATTATTGTTACTTATTAACATTAATATTTCTATTCGTGCCTCTCCTCCCCAAGTGCACAGCCGCCATCAGAAATAACATGTATGACAAAACTTTCTGAGCCCCACCCACCCCCACCATAGACCCTATGCCTATTAAGTGTCCAAAACCCCATTAGTGGCTAGGGTCAAGTTGAAACAAAAATGTTTTTTGTCTTCTTTCTTCTTCTCAGTGATGGTACCTTCTTCAGCTTTCTTCAACGACATCAACCAGTGGGCAGTGCCCTAAATAATTCTCACACAGGAATTTTCATCCCACCATACCCAGAATGCAGCATGAAGGGGCTCAGTGAATGTGACAGTGAAGGTGTGTAAGTGTCTGATTGGCTCACTCAGCTCATAAAAGGACAGACGTCCAGCCTCATAGTCCAATGAGATCCTGATTCTCCTGCAGGAAGGAACGTGGGGTAACTCTGTGTCTTTACTGTCATGTCTCACTGTATATTTATTATTTAATCTCCACAAACACCAGGACTTGTTATTATTCCCAATCAAGGACTGACCCCCTCTCCTCTCTATACTGGGATAGGCCACCCCTACCCTCCAGATCCCTGATTTACTGACCTCCACTTCCCAGTAATGTCGCCCTGAGGGGAAACTCCTGCTGCTTAAAGCCTGAGCATAAACCTGAAATCTCTCTGGGGTTTGTGGGTGACTCTGGTCTGTACGTGAGTAGGAAGCAGATTTCCTGTCCCCTGATACAGATACATCATTCCCAGCCGTGTTTATATCCAGTAACAGGTCTGTAGCCTCCTTCCCATAGATCCTTCCCTTTACCCCAGTCACAATGGCAGCTAAGCCTGTGAGTAATGTCTCTGAGATCAGATCCACATCCAGATCCCCTACAGCAGGGACCTTTATATCATGTCTCTCTCTGCCCCCCTCATTATCTGCAGCTCCATGTGATTCACGTTCCTGTAGGACAGTGAGTGGATCTGCCATGTTGCACAGCTCCTCAATGTGACGGATCTTCCTGGACAGCTCGTCCTTCTTTATTTCCAGCTGCTCCATCAGATCGGTGAGTGTGAGTGAGAGCTTCTCTTTCTGGCTGGAGATGTCACTCAGGAGTCTCTTCTCTAGGGCTTCCAGCTGTTCCCTGATGTCTCTAAACAGGGCAGTGACTCTCTCTGTCTCACCGGCTGCTTTTTCTGCCACTTCTCTCCTGCGCTCCTGCAGTCTCTGGGCTCCTCTCTCAGTCTCCTCTCTCTCTGGCCTCAGTTTCTCCACAACTTTCCTCAGTGTCTCTTTCTTCTTCTCAGAGGCCTCACTCAGCAGCTCCACCCTGTGGCCCCTGTGCTCTCCGGCCAGACAGCAGGACACACAGACAGACTCCTCACAGCAGTAATACTCCAGAACCTTGTGATGTACAGAACATTTTCTCCCCATAAAGGAGTCGGTGGGTTGGGTCAGTACATGTTCTGCTGACTTGCTGTGCCCCCTCAGGTGGGTATCACACAGAGAAGCCTCACACAGGAGACAGGATTTAGCAGCAGGTACAGGAGAGAGGACACAGTAGGTGCAGAAGATCCCAGTCTCCCCCGGCTCTGTCTCAGTTGGAAGGAATCTCTCTGCTATGTTACCCAGAGTTCTGTTCCTGTACAGGGCAGGGCGCTCCTGATACTCTGCTCTACATTCAGGGCAGGAATAAGCCCCAGATCCCTCCTGGGTGTCCCATGTTGTCCCAATACAGACCTGGCAGAAGTTATGGCCACACGGCAGGGATACAGGATCAGTATAAATGCTCAGGCAGATGGAGCAGCTCAGCTCGTCTCTCAGATCAGCAGCCGCCATCACTGAAATCAGGAACAAGAAACGAAACTCTCTATAACCAATGGGACTTGTTTTATCTTACACAGGGTGGGTAAATTTTATTGCTCAAACTTTGACTCCCTGTTAACCCTTAAATTCCCATTCACTGCCTAGAGAGTTGAAGTGGCAGCACTTCCCATTAATAATTCCCATCAGCAGTAACTTGGGGGTATAAGGGGGACATTTATGTTCCCTGGTCTCTTTATATCATTTGTAGGACCCCTTGTCGTGCTTCTTTAGAGCCCCATTTATTGTACATGAGAAATGTCTCACTAGATGTTTCCCATTCAGAAATCCTTCCTCGGGTGAATCTACTTAAAGACACAGAAACAGAAACAACCCACCATCGAGTTAAGCAGTTTCACAGGTGGATTCAGTTTACAACATGACCTATAAGCAACTTTCAATTCACATTCATATTTTGCAATTTAATTTTTTAGTTTGTTTATGGTTTCACTGTAACTGAGAGCTCAGTCTTTCACATAATAATAGTTATTTCTCTTAAGAAAGCACAATTTAAGCTCAGTACATCTAAAAAACTTTAGAAAGTCAATATTCCAAGTGAGGAAGTCAGTGGTATTGAAAGTGATAATTGCTGAAACCTCATTCTGTACCCGTCTCTAGTGATGGGAGAATTTGTCCTGTTTTGCTTCACCGCGATTTCCAGGGAAATTTGTGAAACGGGAGAAAAATGCATGAAGCACGAATTTTGATGCCGGCGTCAATTCACAGGGATCACCAATGCCGGCAGAATTTGACACAGATTAAAGTCAATGGGCGACCGTTTAATAGTCATTGGTGTCTACAACATTTTGTCATCAATTTCACAAATTTGTGCCTGGTGAATAAATGTGCCCATCACTACCCGTCTCTCATCTGCTGTTAGTTCCTATAAGGACAGATTAATGACCAGATCATTTACCTTGTTATCTGTTTGTAGCACCAATATTAATGTCTGCAAAACTGTCACTGTCTGGGAATCCTTTGGGGTCGGCATTGTCCTGTATTTCCACCTATATCCCATGTTCCAGTGATAGAATATGGTTACTGTTTGTGTGAAACTAGAAACATTTAATGCAGTGGAGCCACTGGTGCTTAAAGGAGAAGGAAAGCTACGGAGGAATTTTATTGCCAATAGATTAGCTGCAATAGTGCAAGCTAGAATGCTATATTTATTCTGTAAAATATTTTACCATACCTGAGTAAAAAGCTCTAGAAACTCTCTGTTTGTTTAGAATAGGAGCTGCAGTATTAATGTGGTGTGACATCACTTCCTGCCTGAGTCTCTCCCTGCTCTGGGCTCAGATTACAGTAGAGAAGGGAGGGGTGGGGGGAGAGGAGCAAACTGAGCATGCTCACGCCCAGGGCAATGAGGTTTAAGCTGAAGGCAGGAAGTCTGATACAGAAGCCCATGTGTACACAATAGAAGGACAGAAATACTGTGTTTCTTTTGACAGAGGACTCAGAGCAACATTACTTTGGGGGTTTACTGGTATATTTAGATGGACCTTTCTGATAAGGCTTACTTAGTTTTAACCTTTCCTTCTCCTTTAAAGGGATTCTGACATGAGTTTTATGATATAGTTTTTATTTCTAAATGACACTGTTTACACTGCAAATAATTCACTGTACAATATAAAATGTCATTCCTGAACCAGCAAGTGTATTTAGTTGTAATATTGGTGTGTAGGTGCATCTCAGGTCATTTTGCCTGGTCATGTGCTTTCAGAAAGAGCCAGCACTTTAGGATGGAACTACTTTCTGACAGGCTGTTGTTTCTCCTACTCAATGTAACTGAATGTGTCTCAGTGGGACCTGGATTTTACTATTGAGTGCTGTTCTTAGATCTACCAGGCAGCTGTTATCTTGTGTTGGGGAGCTGCTATCTGGTTACCTTTCCATTGTTTTGTTGTTAGGCTGCTGGGGGGGGGTGATATCACTCCAACTTCCTGTACAGCAGTAAGAGTCACATGACTGGGGGCACCTGGGAAACTGACATGTCTAGTCACATGTCAGATTTCAAAATTAAATATAAAAAAACAGTTTGAGAATGGACTTCAGTGCAGAATTCTGCTGGGGCAGCACTATTAACTGATGCGTTTTGAAAGAAAAAAATATCTCATCACAGTATCCCTTTAAGGAATAGTAGACTGACCCTACACTAAAATAATTTACACTTATTTTTCAAAGCAATATTGTTGTGTGTCCTGCCCAATTTACTGGCGAGATTTACATATAGGGGGGAATTCACAAAAGTGTCGAGAACGAAAAAATGTCTTTAAAATGTCGTAGAAAGTGTCGTAGCAACAGCCGACAAATTCACAGAGCATTTCTCCGCCAGTTTTCCGACATGTGTGACACTTTTGAATTAGTGTCGTTAAAAGTGGGCTTGGTTTTTTCGGCGCCACTTTTCCCGTCATTTTTATGAATTACTTGTAAACTCATTTTTTTTACCGACAATTTTTCAGACACTTTAGGCTCTCCAAAATGAAAATGTCAGACAAATTGTCGTTTAAAAAGTCTTGGTAAATGTCGTTTGTACGATGAAAAGATATACGACATTTTAGAAAATTGTCAGACTTACGAGACATTCAGAGATGGTAACATCTGCCTTTGTGAATTTGCCGTACGTACGACATTTTACAAATTTGTCGACCACCACTTCTAGGTTACTTTTTTTACCGATACTTTTGTGAATTCCCCCCATAGTGTAGATAGTGTATATACAACGCATACAGAGGAGTGAGCATGTGACAGATGCACCAAGTTCTTCTTTGATGCTGTTGTGTCACTGCTCCGTCACTACCACAAATCCATCTGGAGCTCACTGGTTGGTACAGGTATGGGATCCGCTATCCAGAATAGAAGAAAGGCCGTCTCCCATAGACTTCATTTTATCCAAATTTTGAAGTGATTTCCTTTTTCTGTGAAATAATAAAACAGTCGCTTGTACTTGATCCCAACTAAGATATAATTAATCCTTATTGGAAGCAAAACCAGCCTATTGGCTTTATTTAATATTTATATGATTTTTTAGTAGACTTAAGGTATGAAGATCCAAATTAAAGAAAGATCTGTTATCCATAAAAACCCCAGGTTCATAACATTCTGGGTAACAGGTCTCATACATAAAAAAAGGTTGCCCTATATGTGCCAAACACTGTAATGCCAACTTTTAATTCAGTAATAAAACTTTTTTCAAACATGGACAGGATTATGTTAAACAGAAGAGACAGTGCTCCTATAAATGCTGATCTTTTTCTTTTTTACGTGATACTTTAGGGAAGAAAAGGCCAGTAGAGCCCAGAAGCTGCTGCTTTAGGGAATGGAGAGACCATATAATCAAATGTCTTGAAAAACATGGCACCCACCAGTGGGAAGGAGGTCCGAGAAGAACCTCAGTATTTTTTGTTAAAATAAGTGACAAGTGGGCATTTTGTAGCACAAGGTGGGCCAGGGTCCAGCTCTAGGGATTCACACGGACATCCCCAATTCTTCCAAGTAGAATTCTGTCTCCAATCAGTACCATTGTCCCCCATTCCATTTAGGTTATGTAAGGACCATCTGGGATTTGAAAACTTGGGACTGGGGTTGCTGGACTTTAAGTGCACAGTCGGTGCACTTACCAAGTGAGCCTCTGGAGGCTTTTGGGGCTAGTCCTGATCCTGTTACAGTGATCCTGTATCTTGTTACGTTTCCAGTTTGTTTCCTCCCTGGTCTCCTCCCTTCTTGTTACCCTCATGTGTTTTGTTACATAGTTACATAGTTACATAGTTAAATTGGGTTGAAAAAAGACAAAGTCCATCAAGTTCAACCCCTCCAAATGAAAACCCAGCATCCATACACACACCCCTCCCTACTTTTAATTAAAATTCTATATACCCATACCTATACTAACTATAGAGTTTAGTATCACAATAGCCTTGGATATTATGTCTGTCCAAAAAATCATCCAAGCCATTCTTAAAGGCATTAACTGAATCAGCCATCACAACATCACCCGGCAGTGCATTCCACAACCTCACTGTCCTGACTGTGAAGAACCCTCTACGTTGCTTCAAATGAAAGTTCTTTTCTTCTAGTCTAAAGGGGTGGCCTCTGGTACGGTGATCCACTTTATGGGTAAAAAGGTCCCCTGCCATTTGTCTATAATGTCCTCTAATGTACTTGTAAAGTGTAATCATGTCCCCTCGCAAGCGCCTTTTTTCCAGAGAAAACAACTCCAACCTTGACAGTCTACCCTCATAATTTAAGTCTTCCGTCCCTCTAACCAATTTAGTTGCACGTCTCTGCACTCTCTCCAGCTCATTTATATCCCTCTTAAGGACTGGAGTCCAAAACTGAACTGCATACTCCAGATGAGGCCTCACCAAGGACCTATAAAGAGGCATAATTATGTTTTCATCCCTTGAGTTAATGCCCTTTTTTATGCAAGACAGAACTTTATTTGCTTTAGTAGTCACAGAATGACACTGCCCAGAATTAGACAACGTGTTATCTACAAAGACCCCTAGATCCTTTTCATTTAAGGAAACTCCCAACACACTGCCATTTAGTGTATAACTTGCATTTATATTATTTTTGCCAAAGTGCATAACCTTGCATTTATCAACGTTGAACCTCATTTTCCAGTTTGCTGCCCAGTTTTCCAGTTTAGACAGATCACTTTGCAAAGTGGCAGCATCCTGCATGGAACCTATAGTTCTGCACAATTTAGTATCATCTGCAAAAATAGAAACAGTACTTTCAATGCCCACCTCCAGGTCATTAATAAACAAGTTGAAAAGCAAGGGACCTAGTACAGAGCCCTGCGGTACTCCACTAACAACACTGGTCCAATTAGAAAATGTTCCATTTACCACCACTCTTTGTAGTCTATCTTTTAGCCAGTTCTCTATCCAGGTACAAATACTATGTTCCAGGCCAACATTCCTTAATTTAACCAGTAACCTTTTGTGTGGCACTGTATCAAATGCTTTAGCAAAGTCTAAGTAAATCACATCCACTGCCATCCCAGAATCGAGGTCTCTACTTACATTCTCGTAAAAAGAAATTAAGTTAGTCTGGCAAGATCTATTACGCATAAAACCATGCTGGCACAAACTCATAGTATTATGATTTGCTATGAAGTCCAGTATCTTATCCTTTATTAACCCTTCGAAAAGCTTTCCTAATACTGACGTCAGACTAACTGGCCTATAGTTTTGAGGCTGAGAACGGGATCCTTTTTTGAATAGAGGCACCACATTAGCAATTCGCCAGTCTCTCGGCACAATGCCAGATCTTAATGAATCCTGAAAAATTAAGTAAAGAGGTTTGGCAATCACAGAGCTAAGCTCGCTAATTACCCTGGGATGAATACCATCTGGCCCTGGACCTTTGTTAATCTTAACATGTTCAAGTCTCTTTTGAATTTCTTCATGTGTGAACCATGCATCATTAGTTGTATTACTAGAATTGGGAGTGTTAAGAAGGAAACCTTCACTTACTGGTTCTTCATTTGTGTAGACAGATGAAAAATACGAGTTCAGAATCTGCGCTTTTATTTTGTTTTCATCAACCAGCTGACCCCCCTCTGATAGTAAGGGTCCCACCCCTTCCTGCTTCATTTTTTTACTATTGACATATTTAAAAAATAATTTTGGATTTTTTTTACTGCTTGCTGCAATATCCTTTTCTATAGCAATTTTAGCTTGCCTTATAGCTTCTTTGCATGATTTATTGGCCTCCTTGTACCTTATAAATGTTTCGGCTGTACCAGCTAACTTGAAAGCCTTAAAAGCACGTCTTTTCTTACCCACCTCAACACCAACGCTTCTATTGAACCAAAAAGGTTTTGCTTTGCAACGACGTTCCTTGCTTACAAGTGGAATATACTGACAAGTATATTTATTAAGCAGCATTTTAAAGACTTCCCATTTTTGTTCTGTGTTTAACCCTGTGAAAAGCATTTCCCACTTAATATGTTGCAGAGATGCCCTTATACTGTCAAAGTTTGCACGTCTGAAATTTAGTGTTTTAGTTACTCCCTTATAGAATTGCTTCTGCAACAGAATCTCAAAGGAGACCATGTTATGATCACTATTCCCTAAATGCTCACCCACACAAATGTTAGAGATGAGTTCAGTATTGTTAGTTATTACAAGGTCCAATAGTAATCAATTGCCCTTTATAAACCACGCAGGGTTGAGTCATTTATGTACTGTATTCTGTTTGTTCCTGACCTAAACCTTAAATGTGTTTGAATCTGAATGTGTTTGGTTTTGTTCCTGAATCTGTTCCTGGATATTCCAAGTTCCTGAATCTTGTCCCTGTGTTTTTGTTCCAGCTTTTCATTGCCTACCTGGTAAAGACTATTTTTGACCTGTTTTGCTTCAGTTCCATTAAATCCTGTATATTTCACCATGCCTGCTTCAAGTATTTGTTGCTTTTTCCCTGAGCTTCCACCACACGCACTACCAAGTGTGAATTTAACTCCTGTTGCAGCGGTTTCCCGCTGTGAACGTTACAGAATGACTCAGCCAAACTGCAGGAAGCCTTTGGGTAAGCCCTCAATGCCTTCAAGTCCCGTTGTTGAACTGCAACTCCCTTGTGAAGGGGAAGGTGAGGCCAAAGATCAGGATACCACCGCTCTGCTGACCACTGAGATGCTGATCTCTACCCTCCTTCTTCGCCTAGAGGTACGTCAGAGGAAGCAGGACTATATGATTCAAAGTCTGCATTTTCTTTTTGACAAGCAGTTCAGCAAAACTCTGCTTCAGTTCCTGTGTCTGTTCTATGCTTGCAATCTGCTTCTGCCCTGTGCCCCCAGAAGAGGGGCTTCTGCCTGGTCCTGTGCCCCCAGGAGGGGGGCTTCTGCCTGGTCCTGTGCCCCCAGGAGGGGGGGCTTCTGCCTGGTCCTGTGCCCCCAGGAGGGGGGGCTTCTGCCTGGTCCTGTGCCCCCAGGAGGGGGGGCTTCTGACTGGCCCTGTGCCCCCAGGAGGGGGGCTTCTGCCTGGCCCTGTGCCCCCAGGAGGGGGGCTTCTCCCTTGCCCTGTGGCCCCAGGAGGGGGGGCTTCTCCCTTGCCCTGTGCCCCCAGGAGGGAGGGCTTCTGCCTTGTCCTGTGCCCCCAGGAGGGGGGCTTCTGCCTTGTCCTTTGCCCCCAGGAGGTCCAGGGATGGCTTCCCAGCCAGTCCGTGCTCCAGGGATGGCTTCCCAGCTAGTCCCTGCTCCAGGGATGGCTTCCCAGCCAGTCCGTGCTCCAGGGATGGCTTCCCAGCCGGTTCCCGCTCCTGTGCCCGCAGCCCAGCCGGTTCCCGCTCCTGTGCCCGAGTTTATACTCGGGTATAAGCCGAGGTACCTAATTTTACCTACGAAAACTGGGAAAACTTATTGACTCTAGTATAAGCCTAGACACAACTACAGCCGTCTCCCAGCAGCGCACATTCGGCCAAAGAGACCCCCCCAGCGATCAACCGGACTTCTTTGCAAAGTTGATGGTGACAGAGAATTGCCAAAGGATTACTGTGTGCATTGTCCCACTGTCCCACTACCATGTGCAGAGGGCGCTGTGTGATATTGCCATCACTTTTAATCTTTTGTATAACCAACAGAGGGCACTGTGTGATATTGCAGTCACTGTTATTCTTTCATATAACCAACAGAGGGCGCACGGTTATTCTTTCATATAACCAACAGAGGGCGCTGTGTGATATTGCAGTCACTATTATTCTTTCATATAACCAACAGAGGGCGCTGTGTGATATTGCAGTCACTGTTATTCTTTCATATAACCAACAGAGGGCGCTGTGTGATATTGCAGTCACTTATTCTTTCATATAACCAACAGAGGGCGCTGAGTGATATTGCAATCACTGTTATTCTTTCATATAACCAACCGAGGGCGCTGTGTGATATTGCAGTCACTTATTCTTTCATATAACCAACAGAGGGCGCTGAGTGATATTGCAATCACTGTTATTCTTTCATATAACCAACAGATGGCGCTGTGTGATATTGCAATCACTGTTATTCTTTCATATAACCAACAGATGGCGCTGTGTGATATTGCAGTCAGTTATTCTTTAATATAACCAACAGAGGGCGCTGTGTGATATTGCAGTCACTGTTATTCTTTCATATAACCAACAGAGGGTGCTGTGTGATATTGCAGTCACTGTTATTCTTTCATATAACCAATAGAGGGCGCTGTGTGATATTGCAGTCAGTTATTCTTTAATATAACCAACAGAGGGCGCTGTGTGATATTGCAGTCACTGTTATTCCTTCATATAACCAACAGAGGGTGCTGTGTGATATTGCAGTCACTGTTATTCTTTCATATAACCAACAGAGGGCGCTGTGTGATATTGCAGTCACTGTTATTCTTTCATATAACCAACAGAGGGAGCTGTGTGATATTGCAGTCACTGTTATTCTTTGATATAACCAACAGAGGGCGCTGTGTGATATTGCAGTCACTGTTATTCTTTGATATAACCAACAGAGGGCGCTGTGTGATATTGCAGTCACTGTTATTCTTTCATATAACCAACAGAGGGTGCACTGTTATTCTTTCATATAACCAACAGAGGGCATTGTGGGATATTGCAGTCTCTCCCCAAGTGAACTGTTGGTATAGGAATGATTAAAAGTGACTGCAATCTCAGCTACTGCCCGCTGACCCGAGTATAAGCTGAGGTAGACTTTCAGCACATTTTGGATGCTGAAAAACTTGGCTTATACTCGGATATATACGGTAAGCACTAGTGGCGTAATGTGAGGGGGTTAACTGCAGAGGTCCCTATTTAACCTCTACTTGCACATTAGTGAAACACACTGGAACACAATGAAAAAACACCAACTATTCCCCTTCTCTTATTTTTATTAATGGAACATCGGCCTTTGCTTAGAGAATAAGAGAAATACTTGGATCAGAACGAGACTTCAGGACGGACTCACTGTCCCACATTATTCTCACACAAGTATCAAATCATCTGTAGAAAAATAAATTGCTGTTGGTTCATTCAATAGAAGGAGATTCCATGTTCCCTTTTGTACCACACAAGCCACTAATCCCACCTGGAGCTACACAACCACCATGTGTCTCCCCAGACCCTTCCTAACTGATTGACAAAGCAGCCATCACATAACCAGAAGTGACATCACACTGGGGCGGGTCAAACAGGAAAGAGATAAAATCTCTTTTTTAGCGTCAGCGAATCATGGACTTTCCAGGCAAAACCAACCAATATATTCACAACAAGTGAATCCAATAACTAGGACTTGTGTTAAACAGACATTCTATTTATTCTTTTAATTGAAATCATCAGTGTTTTCTCATTTCTCACTCTGTCCCCATTCAGAGCTCTTTATCTACCTTTAAACAAACAAGCCCCTTCCCTATACTCCAGCCTTTAAGCAGCTCATTATCATAGGACACCTCTGTTTTATTTGCTCCTCCCCTGCTCTGCAGAACCAGGAAGTCACAGGAAGGAATATAGTGATAGCAGCTTCATTGTCTTGTTTAGTGCCAGTAATAAAATAACAAAAACAGCTATTTCTTAAAACAATAGGCAAAAAGTATGTTCAGCACAAACCTTATTCATTCATGGTGAAAAGGGGTATATAGTCCCCATTTCTAAAGAAACAGGATTTCTGATTTAAATTTGGAGGTATGAGCACCCACAGATAAGAATACATGTTCCATAACATACACATATCTGTGGGTGCTCATACCTCCAATGTTACCAGTTGGTGCTGCACATACATTGAGCTAATATAGAGGGAATCACTGGCTAGCTAAAAGGAGAAAGAAAGCTCCAAGACAGTTTATTGCCAACAGATTAGCCACAATAGTGCAAGCTATAACACTATATTTATTCTGCAGAATGCTTTACCATACCTGAGTAAACAGCTCTAGACACTGTCTCGGTTTGTTTAGGATAGCAGCTGCCATATAAGCTCGGTGTGACATCACTTCCTGCCCGAGTCTTTCCCTGCTCACTCATAGCTCTGGGCTTAGATTACAGCAGGAAGGGGAGGGAGATAGGAGCAAACTGAGCATGCCCAAGCCCTGGAGGTTTAAGCTGAAAACAGGAAGTCTGATACAGAAGCCCATGAGTACACAATAGAAGGAAAGAAATGTGGCGTTTCTTTTGCCAGAGGACTCAGAGCAGCATTACTGTATTTATATAGACCTTTCTGATAAAGCTTACTTAGTTTTTGCCTTTCCTTCTCCTTTAAAGAGTGAGTGTCCCTATTGTGATTTATACAACAGCTCTTTCACATCTGGGTGATGTCTCCATTCAATAACAGGTAACAACTATGTATAGAAGTATTTCATCTGCAATCAATTGGATTCTTTCTCCTATTTCCTATGTGACCATCTCTACTTGCTTCTCATTTATATTATTAACATTGCTTTCTGCCATTGGGGAGGAGAGAAGGTTGAGAGACAGGGAGGCAGGAGGCATGGGAAAAGGGAAGGACATGAACTAATCCTGCTATACAAATACAACTCACCCGTCAAGTGAAGCTGCAGCTCAAAATTGCAATTATTATAGGAACAAACAGATTAATACCCAACATTACATAAAAAAAGTGCAATAAATTCCTCATTATGGGCACAGAGCTTATCCTGTGTATAGGCAGACAGAGCAAATTAAAAGCAACGGTTTGCACCCATAGCCTCCAGGTAATGATGAATTCCCAGCATGCCCTGGAAACCTGGTAGTTCAGCACCATCTTTAGGGCCTAACAATGAAGCCACTAAAGACACATTAATCCATTCCTTCATTAAACAATGAATAAAGTGTATTGTTAAAAGATATCACATGTTCCAGGGCACAGACTGGTTATAGAATAAGTAAACCTTTAAAATTAATGAATGTAAAACTGATTGAGGGGGCTATTCTATGCACTTTTGTCATTCACATTCATTATTTATTTTGTTTTTATTCCAAGATATTAAGGGATACATGTACTGTTAATATGAATGAATTGTGTTACAACAGCGCCACCTGCTGGTCATTTTCCAACCAGTCTGACCAGCAAGTAGTCAAGGAAGTTGTCAGGAGAAAGAAAGAGGCTGATGTTCTTCTGCTTAGGAAAGATGTGAGAAAGGTTTCTAATTTTATTCCTAAGCAGAAGAACATCAGCCTCTTTCTTTCTCCTGACAACTTCCTTGACTACTTGCTGGTCAGACTGGTGGGAAAATGACCAGCAGGTGGTGCTGTTGTAACAAAATTCATTCAATTTACAAGTAAATTTACAAAAGTGCTTAGAATAGCTTCCTCATCAATTTTACATTCACTTACATTAAAAGTTTACTTATCCTTCAAACAGAGCCCACAACCTTGGGTGTAAGACAGATAGAGGCAAGAATCTGTTGCAACTATTTGCAGAGCTACATGCACCCCAAACTGGCTCTGAAGGTTCCATACAACAAACAAGAAGATAAACACTCTCAGGCACACAAGTTCAAACACACAAGTTCAGGAACAGGATACTCATTCCACAGTAAGGGCGGCTGCTGGGCTTCCAATGATCTGGGTCAAAATGGCTGCACAGACGTCAAACGTGGCAAGAATCTGGCAAGACCCCAAATAACTGTCTGGTTGAGAGATGGCAGGGCAGTATATTCAGGCTTAGATTGTATAACAAAGTATCTTAGAACAAATAAGTGGGCTGTAGAAGGGTGGGGATTTCTTTGGTTAGTAACAGATTGTAAGTTCCTTATGAGCTTTTATTTACTATTAAATAGTGAAGAGTTTTCCCAGCTTCCTTATATATTCTCATGTCCAGTCCTGTGCCAGGCAATCCATTCATGCTTGGCACCTTCTACATGGCTAATAAGGCACAAGGAAAGAGCAAAGGGATTAATAGCATAAAATAAAGATGTGCAGCTTAGTTGCAATACGCTTACAACTGCCAACGACATGATATCCGCATGTTATAGTCTACACTCTGCCAGAAGAGACCAAAGGCAACAATGTGCAATCACATGAAAACATTGGGGGGACAGGTATCACAATTGTACGAGTTATGCTGGATATAAAGATACTACTTTCAGTACCGGCATGCTGTCTGGACGGCTCAAACACATTGATATTCCCTGGATACAGGTCAGTTTGACGATGAGTTGAAATTGTTATATGGTGATGCAGCATCAGTCAGTCAGTGCATGGAGGACCAACAGATGAGAAAGTGAAGAGGAGCTTAATTTTTTAATCAGGTTGTTGGTCTGAAAAGCGAGTAAAAGTAGAAACGTGGCCAAACACTGCACAGCTCCTTGGTATCCAGGCTTTCAGCACCACCGGACAATTGCTCGATTCCAATCAATTATACGACTGTACAACAAAAATCACATTTCCAGCAAGTGATACATTTTATAGACAAGTGCAAGAGAGTTGAGACTAGTTATCCATCATTTTGGCACATAAGTAATCTTTAGACCTTCCGTCTTCCAGTGAAGTCTCAAGAGCAGCTCTTTTCTATGTAGGTTCACCGAGAAAATGTACTTGTACAAAGTTAATGTAAGGACAAACAGTCCAATAATAGTCAGGGTTGTATGGATAACTGCAAAGTCGCCTCCAACTGTTCAGCCTGGGTTCGACTGAACACAGGTACATTCATTTTAAAAGATCCAGTCTGGGCCCCCACCACATGAGGAGATAGCAGATAGTATTCAGGGAGCCAAATATGTCCCCAGTTTCCCAAGGAAAACGATCTATATCTACTCTAGTGTTCCCTAGTGTCCCATATGTTAGATGAGCCAACAACTGATACATTCTCCAGAGATCAGCTTATTACAGAGCTGAGGGCTGTACTGGAGATATTCCCTTATTGAATCCTCTGCTGAAGATAAACACACACACCCCTCCCTACATATTGCAATTCAAGGCAGCATACATGAAGTTGTGCCCCTATATTCCAAGACTTTTATCATCCTGTTACCAAATGATAGAGAGATGGCAATAGAGTCCTAACATAACCTTAAATGAACATTAATAATAGTAAAATCAAAAACTTTAGCTTTGTAATTTGTAACAATTCATTTGTCTAAATGAAAGTCGATTTGAGTAAGGGTTTTGCTAACATAGGGGTGATTTTTGGCCTGAAAGACTCAGCCGATCCACTGGTTTTGCTTGTTCGTATGTCTGCACCCGCAAGCACAGTGACTGGGTGCAGACACACAGCACAAAAATGCATACTTATACAGACACATACAAAAACATACAGATGAAGTGCCTGTGGGTGCTGCCAGACAAATGACCAGAGGCAAGTGGATGGCCTGCATACCTAAAAAAAAAAAAAAAAAAAAAAAAAAAAAAAAAAACCAGCCCCATGTGACACTCCCCTAATGCATGATACAATGGAGAGCAGCCCTCCATTTACCCTTTTGGGACCTAATAAGCAGGCCCAGATATGTATGGTACTGTTCTTTGAAATCTATAGGAGCAAAGCACTGTGCTTACACTAAGCTCAAAGACCAATATTTAAATCCACAAAGGGGTACCCTAAGCCCTACATTTTGCCAATAACCCACAATAAAAACAAAAACACACCAACCCAGAATGCAGAGAAAGTTGCATGAGATCCAGGTGATACGAAGTTAGATCTGCACAATGTGTATCCAAGGTTAACAAACGTCTTTCACTCAATGCAGAGCTTAATACTAAGTGTTGACTTTTTCTTCTGATACCCAAATGAAATAGGCAACTTCATCTAAATCCACTGGGTAGTCTGTAAGAAGGACAGGAGTTGATTGGAAGTATTCCCCTTTGTAACTCCTCCAATGGCCTTCTGGAAGGTAGACATCCCTTTCCTGCTTCCCCGGCTCCAAGACTGGTGCCACCATCAAGGTGTCTCCTATGAGGAACTGAGAATCTATTTTATGTGCAGTTTCATCGTTGGGAGAGATCCACCAGATGGGTCTAATGATGGGATCTCCGGTGTCAGTAACTTCTCCAGCCAGCTCCAGTAATAGGGGGGCTACTAGTGTAGCATGTATCTGGGTGAACTTCTGAGCAATTTCAATCACCTCTTGGTCATAAAGCCAAGGGGGCACAGAGAACTGCATAGATGGCATAAAAGCAGAGAGCTCCAACCATCTGATGTACAGCTCCCGGTCAGGAATCTTGTCAGGATTCAGTGTACCATTGGTGTAGATGTTCCCTCCAATCATATCAGGCAGGATAAAAGGGTATCCCAGCATGCTTATGGTGAGAACTGTAGGTATCAGTGACTTTAGCCCCAGTTCATATCCCCAAACAGAATCTCGATCAATAATTCTGAAAAAGCAAGATATGTTCTGTGATTGGTAGCCAACCCTCACCTCGGCACGGTCATAAAAGGGAATGGCCATTTCAGTGTACCTCCGACTAAACATGCTCGGATCAGACAGAGGTCGGTAGGTGCTAAACTGTTCAGGTAGATAACTGGTCTCCCCAGCATCAAACTTAAAAGATGAAATTCCATATTTAGTCCTGAGCCTTTTTAGGTTGTTCTGGAACCAGTCTCTTGCATTGGGGTTGGTAAAATCAAGTATAGCCCCGATACCGTTCCACCACTGGACCATTGCTGGAAGCCGACCGTTTGGCTCCTTAACAAACAGTTCCCTTTCTATGCCCACTCCAAAATTGGAAGAGTTGTAATTGATAAATGGATGAATCCAAAGAGTCACATTAAAGCCGTCTTCCTTCATCTTTGCAAACATTTCTGTTGCATTTGGAAACTTGACGGGATCAAAATCAAAGTCCCCGTACGTTTTGGAGTACATATCATCTATTTCTATGTGACTGTAGTTAAATTTGTTTTTCTTAATCTTTTCTGCAAAGCGCAGCAACTTGTCCTGGTCAATATCAGTTTTATACAAGGCCCAAGTAGACCATATAGGGTATTTAAAGTTGTTTTCTGCAGGTATCTTCATGGGTTTGTTAAAATACCTCCTCACCATGTACTTATGGATTGAGGTGACGTCGGAGCCCACACAAACCCTGTAGCTAAGTTCTGGGAAGGGATGGTGTCCAGGTGCAGCTTTGTAGGGGGAGTCTTTATATCTTGCTTCAAAGAAAAGAGATTTTTCTGTGCTGTTCCAGCCAAGATGGAAAGGTACAGAGTCATTTATTTTAATAGCCGCTGCATTTGACGAGAGCCAGTACCTCTCGAGTATTCCCCCAAATCGGTCTCTGAAAGAATAAACGTCACTGGTCACAAAAGGTTTGGGCTCTTGATATCCGAAGAGTTTAATTGGCCAGTGTTGGGTGCTCATTTCCGCCCCTCCATACCAATGAGCATCATCCCAATACATTGTATGCTGGACCTCTGTGTCCTCCACAAATTCTTCCCATCTGACTCTGTAGCACATGACGGTATCTTTGGGATTGACAGTCTGGATGAAGAAGTTCAGTTTCCCTTTATCTGATTTGGTGCAGGTTAAAATATCCCCATACTTTGAACAAGACTCCAAATCCAAAACCCCAGACTCAAAAGTGACCCGGAAAACCTGTCTGCCTTGTTGGTTGCGTATAACGAAGCCATCTTTTCTTAGATCCAACAGCTCAGTCTTTAAACGCTCTGCTTTGCGAAGGGAGACGGAGTAGTAACACCAGGAGACCACAGCTGCGATAACCAAGATCAGGCCCAGGATGATGGCGCCGATCATAGACTTCTGTTCTTTAGATGCTTTTTGTTTCACTGGTGTGATATTCTCTGGTAGGAATGTATACATTGTAGCTGGATTGCTGGTTGCCCCCTTATTGATGGGCAGAGGTAAATTAAAAGTCAAAATAACTTGCAGGACATGGACAACATCTCCAGAGAAGCAGATCCTTAATCTTACCTAAAATAAAAGAAAAGTAAATTTACAATTTGTTATCTATGGAAGGAAATGCCATTCCTCTACCTGTTTTATAACCCTAAAGTGGCATGGTGATTATTTCTTCTCTATAAGTGATTTCTCCATCAAGTCCCTCTCCTACCACCCTACATTCAAACAACATCCAGGTTGCTAGGGCAGTGATCATAGAAACTAGGGATGCACTGAATGCGCAATTTGGTTCGGGATTCGGCTGAATCAAATCGGAATATGCAAATTAGTGGTGGAAAGAGAAAACACACAACTTTTCGTCACAAAACAAGGAAATATATTTAATTTCTACTTTTTCCCTACTTTGCATTTGCATAGACACATAATACGATTTGGTTCGATATTCGGCCAAATCTTTCACAAAGCATTCAGCGGACTCCTACATAAAGGATTCAGTGTATCACTACTAGAATCCAAAGAAAAGGGCATCAAATGAAACCCTGTTTTCGCTATGTAATGCCCTCTAAGTTCAACTTCCATTCTTTCCGGTTATCCGAACAAGCAACAGCATGGAAAAGGAGAGGAATTATTAACACAAAGGCTCCATCATTGCATTTCAGTTTATTATAACAACGCAAACATGGAGTCATATTTCATTTCCTCATCCAGCTCATTCCAATTTCAAGGCTTGAAAGTAATTTTGTTTTAACCGACTACTACACCCTTATTTTAAATGGAGTCTGATTTTACGCTAAAGGAAATATTAAAAGATAATTAGATTATTAATTCACATTTGCTTCAGTGTAACCCAAGTTGCTTATATTGCTTCTGTAGGAAAAACATAAATCTATACTTTGTTTAAAGATAAAACTCAATTCAGCAGGAACAGTCGTCTAAGTTTGCTCATAGCTTGTACATAAAAATATCACGAAAACGTGGTTATTCAGCCAGACAAAACTGAAAGTTTTTATTATAACAAATGTCACCAAATTAAAATACAGAAGGAAGAAATCACTCATATTTGATGCCTTTGAACACCATTGTATCTGTTAATACATATTTGTATATGTATGGGACCTGTTAATCGGAAACCTGTTACCAAGAAAGCTCCGAATTACAGAAAGGCCGTCTCCCATAAACTGCATTATAATGAAATAATTCACATTTTTAAAAATGATTTCCTTTTACTGTGTAATAAAACAGTAGCTTGTACTTGATCCCAACGAAGATATAATTAATCCTTATTGGAGGCAAAACCAGCCTATTGGGTTTATTTCATGTTTATATGATTTCCTAGTAGACTTAATGTATGAATATAAAAATAATGGAAAGATTCTTTATCCAGAAAAAATGGCTGGTCCTGAGCATTCTGGATAATAAGTCCCATACTAGTATTATTAAGGGTATACGGGCTGATTTTGGGAGATTAGTCGCCCTGGCAAAATCTCCCCGAACTGCCTTCCTGCCGGCTATAATGAAAAATCGTTAGCGGGATGGCACTTCATTTTCCGAAGTCGCCCAAAGTTGACTCACGAGGAAACTCCATGCCACTTCGAAAAATGAATCGACGCAAGTGCCATCCCGCTGGTGATTTTTCATTATAGCCGGCGGGAAGGCAGTTCGGGGAGATTGTCGCCACAAAAGAAGAGGAGATTTGTCGCCGGTGCGATTAATCTCTCCGAATCTGCCTGTGTGTCCTTACCCCAAGTCTCTCTCTGTTCCAGGAGGAGGAGGAGGAGGAGGAGGAGAGTCAGCAGTGAGAGAAGACACGGGCAGATTCCCAATCTCTAACACTGGGAGGGAGGGCAGAGTCCTGCCAAGAAAGTCATGCGGCTGTCAGCAGGTGCCAAGTACAGACGGGAAGGCCACAGACTATTTATAAAGATAATTACAAGGCCTAATGAAGGATCCTCTCGTTTGGCCTGGGTGGGGCTTGGTTTAATGACAGTGAGAGATAAGAATTGTAACAAAACCGCCACAGAAGCTTTTATCAGTTACCCACGATATATCACCTCTCCTTCTGGCGACTAATCTCCTCCAAATACTCTCCCTCCCCCCCGAGGAAACTTTGTGTGACTTTATAATAAAGCCAAAACACTGCGTCTGTTTTCCAACTGGCAGTTTAGAAGCAGCGAGGGATTTGCCGCCAGGTGATACAGTGAATACAGAGGGTATAACACACAGGTTACTGGGGGGGGGACATTATTGAATACAGAGGGTATAACACACAGGTTACTGGGGGGGACATTATTGAATACAGAGGGTAAAACACAGGTTACTGGGGGGGACATTATTGAATACAGAGGGTATAACACAGGTTACTGGGGGGGGCATTATTGAATACAGAGGTAGAACACAGCTTACTGGGGGGGGACATTATTGAATACAGAGGGTATAACACACAGGTTACTGGGGGGGACATTATTGAATACAGAGGGTATAACACACAGGTTACTGGGGGGGGGAATTATTGAATACAGAGGTTATAACACACAGGTTACTGGGGGGGGACATTATTGAATACAGAGGTATAACACACAGGTTACTGGGGGGGACATTATTGAATACAGAGCGTATAACACACAGGTTACTGGGGGGGACATTATTGAATACAGAGGGTATAACACACAGGTTATTGAATACAGAGGGTATAACACAGGTTACTGGGGGGGACATTATTGAATACAGAGGGCATAACACACAGGTTATTGAATACAGAGGGTATAACACAGGTTACTGGGGGGGACATTATTGAATACAGAGGGTATAACACACAGGTTACTGGGGGGACATTATTGAATACAGAGGGTATAACACACAGGTTACTGGGGGGACATTATTGAATACAGAGGGTATAACACACAGGTTACTGGGGGGGGGACATTATTGAATAGAGGGTATAACACACAGGTTACTGGGGGGGGGACATTATTGAATAGAGGGTATAACACACAGGTTACTGGGGGGGGACATTATTGAATACAGAGGGTATAACACACAGGTTACTGGGGGACATTATTGAATACAGAGGGTATAACACACAGGTTACTGGGGGGGACATTATTGAATACAGAGGGTATAACACATAGGTTACTGGGGGGACATTATTGAATACAGAGGGTATAACACACAGGTTACTGGGGGACATTATTGAATACAGAGGGTATAACACACAGGTTACTGGGGGGGACATTATTGAATACAGAGGGTATAACACACAGGTTACTGGGGGGGACATTATTGAATACAGAGGGTATAACACACAGGTTACTGGGGGGGGACATTATTGAATAGAGGGTATAACACACAGGTTACTGGGGGGGGACATTATTGAATACAGAGGGTATAACACACAGGTTACTGGGGGGACATTATTGAATACAGAGGGTATAACACACAGGTTACTGGGGGGACATTATTGAATACAGAGGGTATAACACACAGGTTACTGGGGGGGACATTATTGAATACAGAGGGTATAACACACAGGTTACTGGGGGGGACATTATTGAATAGAGGGTATAACACACAGGTTACTGGGGGGGACATTATTGAATACAGAGGGTATAACACACAGGTTACTGGGGGGGACATTATTGAATACAGAGGGTATAACACACAGGTTACTGGGGGGGGGACATTATTGAATACAGAGGGTATAACACACAGGTTACTGGGGGGGGACATTATTGAATACAGAGGTTATAACACACAGGTTACTGGGGGGGACATTATTGAATACAGAGGTTATAACACACAGGTTACTGGGGGGGACATTATTGAATACAGAGGGTATAACACACAGGTTACTGGGGGGGGACATTATTGAATACAGAGGTTATAACACACAGGTTACTGGGGGGGGACATTATTGAATACAGAGGGTATAACACACAGGTTACTGGGGGGGACATTATTGAATACAGAGGGTATAACACACAGGTTACTGGGGGGGGGACATTATTGAATACAGAGGTTATAACACACAGGTTACTGGGGGGGACATTATTGAATACAGAGGTTATAACACACAGGTTACTGGGGGGGGGACATTATTGAATACAGAGGGTATAACACACAGGTTACTGGGGGGGACATTATTGAATACAGAGGTTATAACACACAGGTTACTGGGGGGGGGACATTATTGAATACAGAGGTTATAACACACAGGTTACTGGGGGGACATTAGTCACAGCTCATACAGGTCCCCTGTACCCCAGGTACATAATTGTGTGTAATGTCCCCCCACGTGCCCCCGATACTCCGCCCCCAATCACTAGTGATCACCTGATCTCTGCACACAGTGGGGGGGCACATGGGAATGTAACCATCTCTCAGCCAATAGCAACACCCCAGCACCCACTCCTTTATATTAGGGACAGCCCCAGCCCCCCGTAACCCTGTGCTGCCCCCCACACACAGCTGAGGCTCATGTCAGTGACTGGGACCTTCTCACACATTGTGGGGCCCCTGAACCCGCCAGGAAACACCCCAGACTGTTCCCATTCACAATATCAGCCCCAGTGACCCATAAACCGCCCTGAACCCCAAAACCAACTCGTGACCCCCAAAGTGAACACGTTGTACTCACACAGCAACAGCCCCTGTGCTGCCTCCCTATAAACACACACACATATATTTACATACACAGTAACACACACAAACCGCGGCCCTTCCTTCCCCAAAAAAACAACCCGCGTTCCCCTCCTCCCACACGACACTCACCCGCACGGAGCAAACGAGCAACAATTGAGGAGACGCTGAGCTGCTCCAACTTTCAGTCACGTGGGGTGGGCGGGCTTGTTGTCCACTGGAGTCAATGTGGGAGAGAGAGAGAGCGAGGGAGGCAGCGGTGCATTGTGGGGAATGTAGTTGTCGGGCAGGAGATACTTCCTGTTTTCCTCACGGACTTTGGCAACGTCCCAGTCACGTGACCTACCTTTGGAAGAACCCACATGTGCGGGGATGTGCGGGGGTGTTGTACTACAGGAACAAGGGTGAGATGGTTGTGTCTGATTCCTGAGGAGGGAAATCTGCAGCTTCTCTCCTAAACTTTCCTTCTTCCTTAGTCTCTCTCACTCTCTCTCAGCCTCACACCGTGACTTTCAATCATTTCCACTGGGATTCACTGAACTCTCTCTCTGCACTACTGTCACTGCTGGAATCCCAGCTAATAAATACTCTGTAATTTAATTGTTTTATTCCTCCTCTTTCTATTCAGGCCTCTCTTATTCATATTCCAGTCTCTTATTCAAATCAATGCATGGTTGCTAGGGGAATGTGGACCCTAGCAACCAGACTGCTGAAATTACAAACTGGAGAGCTGCTGAATAAAAAGCTAAATAACTCAAAAACCACAACTAATAAAAAATGAAAACCAATTGCAACTTGTCTCAGAATATCCCTCTCTACATCCTACTAACAGTTCATTTAAAGGGGAACAACCCCTTTAAGTCTACAAAAAAATCATATAAACATTAAAGGGATGGTTCTCCTTTAACCCTTTCCCTGCCAGCCATTTTGTCCTAAAGGCTAACATCTACATTTTGTACTCTTTCACTTTAAGTTTCTTGGGGGGGGGGGATCTTTTAGTTGACCCGGGAAAACAATATACCGTATATACTCGAGTATAAGCCGTCCCGAGTATAAGCCGAGGTACCTAATTTTACCTCCAAAAACTGGGAAAGCTTATTGACTCGAGTATAAGCCGAGTGTGAGAAATGCAGCAGCTTCTGGTAAGTTTCAATCAAAAAATTGAGTGTTTCTGCTCCCATCGGAGGTGCCGGCATCTCGTTTTTGGATGCCGGCGACCATTCTTGGATGCCGGCGAATATTCTTGGGGACTATTCTCGGACGCCAGTGACTATTCTTGGATGAGGCGACTATTCTTAGGCGCTGGCGACTATTCTTAGACGCTTGACCCGAGTATAAGCCGAGGTAGAGTTTTTCAGCATATTTTGAGGTCTGAAAAACTCGGCTTATACTCGAGTATATACGGTATTGTTTTATTTCAGGACAACCTGAGATTTCAAAATAGGCAAGAATTTAGGTGTAATTCCACTTCTGTAAAAAATACAGGTTTCCAAATGTCTAATTAAATGAAAAAAATCATGTTTCACAAAGAACAATCACATATATCAGAAACATCATTTATTTTATGTACGAGAACACAGCCGATTTGGAAAGGTCTATGTCTCCTGAACGCGGGAATACCAAATATATATAGTTTTATTGATTTCTCACTTGTATAGATGAAAATCTACAAGCAGTACAATTGCAAATTCCCAAAGCACCGCTCCACAAAACGACATACTTCTGATTTCAAGGCCAAACATTCCACTAACAGTAGATTTACCCTAAAAAACTAAACATTATTAGAAAGAACAGATTCTGGTGAATCAAAAACGGGTAAATATATCGTTGTACTCCAAACTACCAAGTTACAATTGTTTCCTAAAGTTATAATGTTTTTTTTATTGAAATATATACGTCAGACTAACAGTTAACTCAAACCCCTTTAAATAAAGCCAATAGGCTGGTTTTGCCTCCAATAAGGATTAATTATATCTTAGTTGGGATCAAGTACAATGAACTGTTTTATTATTACACAGAAAAAGGAAATCAGTTTTATAAATTCAGATTATTTGGATAAAATGGAGTCTATGGGAGACGGCCATATTGAGCTTTCTGGATAACGGGTGTCGGGATAACCGATCTAATACCTGTACTAGAAAATCAAATAAACACTAAATAAACCCAATAGGCTGGTTTTGCCTCCAATAAGGATTAATTATATCTTAGTTGGGATCAAGTACAAGCGACTGTTTTATTATTACACAGAAAAAGGAAATCAGTTTTAATAATGTGAATTATGTGATTAAAATTGAGTCTATGGGAGACGGCCTTTCCATAATTTGGTGATTTCTGGATAACGGGTTTCCAGATAAAGGATCTTTCTGTAATTTGGATCTTCATACCTTAAAGGGATCCTGTCATCGGAAAACATTTTTTTTTTCAAAACACATCAGTTAATAGAGCTGCTCCAGCAGAATTCTGCACTGAAATCCATTTCTCAAAAGAGCAAACAGATTTTTTTATATTCAATTTTGAAATCTGACATGGGGCTAGACATTTTGTCAATTTCCCAGCTGCCCCTGGTCATGTGACTTGTGCCGGCACTTTAGGAGAGAAATGCTTTCTGGCAGGCTGCTGTTTTTCCTTCTCAATGTACCTGAATGTGCCTCAGTGAGACCTTGATTTTACTATTGAGTGTTGTTCTTAGATCTACCAGGCAGCTGTTATCTTGTGTTAGGGAGCTGCTATCTGGTTACCTTCCCATTGTTCTGTTGTTAGGCTGCTGGAGGGAGGATATCACTCCAACTTGCAGTACAGCAGTAAAGAGTGATTGAAGTTTATCAGAGCACAAGTCACATGACTGGGGGCAGCTGGGAAATTGACAATATGTCTAGCCCCATGTCAGATTTCAAAATTGAATATAAAAAAATCTGTTTGCTCTTTTGAGAAATGGATTTCAGTGCAGAATTCTGCTGGAGCAGCTCTATTAACTGATTCATTTTGAATTTTTTTTTCCCATGACAGTATCCCTTTAAGTCTACTAGAAAATCATATAAACATGAAATAAAGCCAATAGGCTGGTTTTGCCTCCAATAAGGATTAATTATATCTTAGTCGGGATCAAGTAGAAGCGACTGTTTTATTATTACACAGAAAAAGGAAATCAGTTTTATAAATTCGGATTATTTGGATAAAATGGAGCCTATGGGAGACGGCTATTCCGGTATTCTGAGCTTTCTGGATAACGGGTGTCCGGATAACCGATCTAATACCTGTACTAGAAAATCATATAAATATTAAATAAACCCAATAGGTTGGTTTTGCTTCCAATAAGGATTAATTATATCTTAGTTGGGATCAAGTACAAGCGACTGTTTTATTACACAGAAGAAGGAAATCAGTTTTAGAAATGTGAATTATTTGATTATAATGGAGTCTATGGGAGACGGCCTTTGCATAACTCAGAGCTTTCTCCATAACCGGTTTCCAGATAACGGATCCTATTCGTGCAATGAAATCACCTAATTGCCCTGCACAGGTGTGTGAATTCCCTGTTAGTATTTCCCTCCCTGCGGTGGAGCAAGAGCTCAGTGAGGAGAAGTCTATACCCAGTGCACTTCTACTTCTTTCCATATAACAGGGACGTATATTCAGACTTCCCGTATCTACGGAACCGCACAGTTTACGGGAAACTCAAGCTTTCTCCGAGGCTTCAGTTATGTTTCTTACCATTACAGACACAAGGCCGTACTCCAAAAAATGTTAAAATAGTTTTTTGTTAAAAATCTTTTTTATTGGTTTTCTTAAAAATAGGTGGAAGGATTAAAAACCTAAGGATCGGACGCACTAAATCACAGGCATAATTGTTACATCTGTGTTCAGCCTAATAAAGGCATTGCTAACACTGCCATCTAGTGGTCAAATATAAAAACATCAAAATACATGCAGTACATGTAGAAAACACGCCAGCGTTTTTTGGGACTTAGAAAAAAATTTGACTTTTTTGGAAACAATCCCTATCTACTCTATTGCGCTTCGCCAGGTCTGAGGTGGCGAAGGAAGTCTGGCGTAAATGGTAGCGTGCAGTACACTGCGCAAGTTAGTGAATTTGCGTAGTTACGTCGCTAGCGAAAATTCGCCTGGCGTAAGTGTGTGAAGTAACACTAGCGAATTTACGTCAGCGTTCGTTAGTGAATTTGCAAAGTACCGAAAATGCCAAACGCTAGCGAATTGACGCTAGCGTTCGGCGCTTCGCATCTTAGTGAATTTGCCCCCTTGTTTGTACAAGTATATATAGAAGAAACCTTGGCAAACAAACAATATTTTAGAGTATATACATTTGAATATGGAATATAAAGTTTAAGAAAACTGTAAGATTGTAAATACTCCCAGCATTAGACTGGGTCTGGTCACAGCTGGAAGGAATGAGCAGGTTGGGCTGGTCAGAAAAAGTTCTAAATATCATTATAAATTAATCATTATAAGTAGAAAAAGAAATAAATAGACACTTACACACCTTCACTGTCACATTCACTGAGCCCCTTCATGCTGCATTCTGGGTATGGGCGGATGATGGTACCTGGATGAATGTATTTACTCGAAAATATTGTTTGTTTGCCAAGGTTTCTTCTATATATACTTGTACAAACATGGATTATAAATGTACTGCGTGTATTTTGATGTTTTTATATTTGACCACTAGATGGCGGTGTTATCAATGCCTTTATTAGGCTAAACACAAATGTAACAATTATGCCTGTGATTAAGTGCATTGGATCCTGAAATACGTTTTTGATCCTTCTACTTCCTTTTAAGAAAACCAATAAATACGACTATTTTAACATTTTTTGCAGTATGGGCTGCGGTCCATCATGGTAAGAAACAAATCTGAAGCCTCAGAGAAAGCTTGATGACTTTGTAGCCCCCCAATAACTAATGGTGAGCTGAGAGCGTTTATTTTGTATCAAATACAATTAACATATTGAATCCCTATTGGTGAATAGATACTATAAGGATCCGGGGTGTCCAATTATATAAACTATTTTAAACAACACCAAAACACAGAGTTGGTTTTAAGTACTTAATGTGTTTTGGTGTTGTTTAAAATTATTTTATATCACTTACTCCTCAATCCTGGTATAAACCCATAATCTAAGCACTTTTGTCATTTACATTCATTATTTATTTTGTTTTTATTCCAAGATATTAAGGGATACATGTACTGTTAATATGAATGAATTTTGTTACAACAGCGCCACCTGCTGGTCAGTTTCCCACCAGTCTGACCAGCAAGTAGTCAAGGAAGTTGTCAGGAGAAAAAAAGAGGCTGATGTTCTTCTTAGGAATCAAAATGTAAGTTTAAAGTTAGTGTTGAGTGATCCGGGTGCAGATTCTGTTCTAATTGGCTGATCCATTATTTGATCCATTTCTCAGTAGGATCTATGGAAGACTCAAGAGGTTACACGATTATTAAGGACAGCTTTATCTGTGGCAGATATGGTGGCTTTTTATAATCCAGTGGACAGAAAGATGGAAGCAAGTTTTCCAAGTCTATTTATACATATGGCACAAACCCAATCAATAAATAATAGGGAAACTGCACTAGGGGTCAGGTCCTGGGATGTAGGGGTAATTAACAAAAAGAAATACAATATCCTTCTATCTTTTAACCAGTTCTCTATCCAGGTACAAATACTATGTTCCAGGCCAACATTCCTTCATTTAACCAGTAACCTTCTGTGTGGCACTGTATCAAATGCTTTACTTAGACTTTGCTAAAGCATTTGATACAGTGTCACACAGAAGGTTACTGGTTAAATGAAGGAATGTTGGCCTGGAACATAGTATTTGTACCTGGATAGAGAACTGGCTAAAAGATAGACTACAAAGAGTGGTGGTAAATGGAACATTTTCTAATTGGACCAGTGTTGTTAGTGGAGTACCGCAGGGCTCTGTACTAGGTCCCTTGCTTTTCAACTTGTTTATTAATGACCTGGAGGTGGCCATTGAAAGTACTGTTTCTATTTGTGCAGATGAGACTAAATTGTGCAGAACTATAGGTTCCATGCAGGATGCTGCCACTTTGCACAGTGATTTGTCTAAACTGGAAAACTGGGCAGCAAACTGGAAAATGAGGTTCAATGTTGATAAATGCAGGTTATGCACTTTGGCAAAAATAATATAAATGCAAGTTATACACTAAATGGCAGTGTGTTGGGAGTTTCCTTAAATGAGAAGGATCTTGGGGTCTTTGTAGATAACACGTTGTCTAATTCTGGGCAGTGTCATTCTGTGGCTACTAAATAAAGTTCTTGTATAAAAAAGGGCATTAACTCAAGGGATGAAACATAATTGTGTCTCTTTATAGGTCCCTGGTGAGGCCTCATCTGGAGTATGGGGGCAGTTTTGGACTCCAGTCCTTAAGAGGGATATAAATGAGCTGGAGAGAGTGCAGAGACTAAGTGCAACTAAACTGGTTAGAGGGAGGGAAGAGTTAAATTATGAGGGGAGACTGACAAGGTTGGGGTTGTTTTCTCTGGGGGAAAAAAGGCGCTTGTGAGGGGACATGATTAGACTTTACAAGTACATTAGAGGACATTATAGACAAATAGCAGGGGACCTTTTTACCCATAAAGAGAATCACGTACCAGAGGCCTCCCCTTCAGACTAGAGGAAAAGAAGTTTCATTTAAAGGAACAGAGTAGGGGGTTCATCACAGTGAGGACAGTGAGGTTGGGGAATGCACTGCCGGGTGATGATTCAGTTAATGACTATAAGAGGGACTTGGATGATTTCTTGGACAGACATAATACAAAGGCTATTGTGACACTAAACTCTATAGTTAGTATAGATATGGGTATATATAGTGTATATGAGTATATGGAAGGCTGGGTGTGCGTGTGTATGGGCACTGGGGTTCATTTGGAGGGGTTGAATTTTATGGACTTTGATCTTTTTCAACTCAACTTAACTTGTAACTATGTAACTATGTAACTATGTAAATATGAATGACTACAAGGCCCCCCCCCCCTCCCTCTAGAGGTAGAAAAACAATGGAAGAAATGTACAGTTTGGTTTACAAAGTTTTCTTTATTTAACAAGTTAATTACAACAAATGAAAAGAACATGCACATGAGAACAAACATACAGGTTATGGAAAATATGATGGAAAATGCAGAAGATCATTGTCACAGATGTGTGTACTACCAACTGTAACTCACAACTTCTCATGTGACAACCTGTTTGATTAACGTTTCTATATATACAGCTCAGATAAAGATTTGTTAAAAAAATGCTTCAGCTTTATTAACAAGTGCTTACTAAAACTACACAGCATATCATATACTACAAATTGCATTAATACACTATGAGGATTCACTTAAAAAGTAACATATAAATGTACATAAGGTGAGAGGCATCTGTGTGAAACTACAACTATATGCGTTGGTAAGACTGATAAAGTGGTGCCATGAGGCAAGGGTATATAACCAGATTATAAACTAGCACAAAGTTAAGTTACATAAAATAACCACCCGTATTACAGAGCAGTACTGAGGATCAGTAATAGTTACCATTGCTGCTGCCAGAAGGCTGGATAGGGAAGGGTTACTGCAGATTTGCTTCTCTAGCTGGGAACTGTGTACCGGTGGTGCTTATACTGATCATTTCTCTATTTACACATGATAAAGTAGGGTAAACTAAAAGAGACATTTCTCAGCTAAACTAGTAGGTGGTGCAACACAAACAATTAAACTGTATTGAGGTATAACAACATGCTGGGCTGGGAGTTATAGGGAGTTGTAACTTGCTAGGCCTCAGGAGAAGGGAAATACAGTATTGTAAGGAATGTTAAAAAGTCCAGATCCTAAATAGTATTAACTGTAAAAATAAAATACCTGTTACTATGGTGGGTTAAATATTGAATTTAGTTGTTTCTGGGGCTGAATTACAAACACAGGTGCAAAATAGTGATGAGTGCATCTGACCCATTTCGATTTGACAAAATGCATTAAAGTCTATGGGTGTCGGATGCTTTTTGTGGCGTATTGCGGCATGTCAAATTTTTTTTTTTTTATTTGGGTGTAATTTTTGTGGTGAAGCTCAGTGAAACATTTTGGTCATCACTAGTACTAAATTGCAGAAAGCCTAAGTGCAAGAGAGACTGGCCAACATCAGTGTGTCTCCTGCTTTCCTTCCCTCCCTGCCATCACTGGGCAAAGGGCAACTCTGGTAATGGGTTTCTGCTGGGCACTTCCCTAACTAATGATTCTCACCCAGGTACCATCCCCCCCTACCCCACATCCTATATAAAGGGGCTCAGTGAATGTGGCAGTGAAGGTGTGTAAGTGTCTGATTGGCTCACTCAGCTCATGAAAGGACAGACGTCCGGCCTCATAGTCCAATGAGATCCTGATTCTCCCACAGGAAAGGATATGGGGTAACTTTGTGTTGTTACTGTCATGTGTCATTATATAGCTATTATTAATACTCCATCTGCACAAACACCAGGACTTATTATTATAACCAATACAGGACTGATCCCCTCCCCTCTCTATACTGGGATAGGTCACCCCTACCCTCCAGTCCCCTGTTTTACTGACCTCCACTTCCCAGTAATGTCGCCCTGAAGAGAAACTCCTGGTGCATAAAACCTGAGGACCCTGAAATCTCTCAGGGGTTTGTGGGTAATGTAGTTCTGTATGTGAGTAGGAAGCAGATTTCCTGTCCCCTGATACAGATACATTATTAGCAGCCGTGTTTATATCCAGTAACAGGTCTGTAGCCTCCTGCCCAGGAATCACCCTTCCCTTTACCCCAGTCCCAATGGCAGCTAAGCCTGTGAGTAATGTCTCTGAGATCAGATCCACATCCAGATCCCCTACAGCAGGGACCTTTATATCATGTCTCTCTCTGCCCCCCTCATTATCTGCAGCTCCATGTGATTCCCGTTCCTGTAGGACAGTGAGTGGATCTGCCATGTTGCACAGCTCCTCAATGTGACGGATCTTCCTGGACAGCTCGTCCTTCTTTATTTCCAGCTGCTCCATCAGATCAGTGAGTGTGAGTGAGAGCTTCTCTTTCTGGCTGGAGATGTCACTCAGGAGTCGCTTCTCTAGGGCTTCCAGCTGTTCCCTGATGTCTCTAAACAGGGCAGTGACTCTCTCTGTCTCACCGGCTGCTTTTTCTGCCACTTCTCTCCTGCGCTCCTGCAGTCTCTGGGCTCCTCTCTCAGTCTCCTCTCTCTCTGGCCTCAGGTTCTCCAAAACTCTCCTCAGTCTCTCTATCGTCCTTTCAGAGGCCTCACTCAGCAGCTCCACCCTGTGGCCCCTGTGCTCTCTGGCCAGGGCGCAGGAAACACAGATACAGACATGGTGCTCATAGCAGTAATGTGTTAGGAGCGCATTGTGTACAAAACACTCTGTCTCAGTTGGACGGAATCTCTCTGCTATGTTACCCAGAGTTCTGTTCCTGTACAGGGCAGGGCGCTCCTGATACTCTGCTCTACATTCAGGGCAGGAATAAGCCCCAGATCCCTCCTGGGTGTCCCATGTTGTCCCAATACAGACCTGGCAGAAGTTATGGGCACACGGCAGGGATACAGGATCAGTATAAATGCTCAGGCAGATGGAGCAGCTCAGATCAGCTCTCAGATCAGCAGCCGCCATCACTGAAATCAGGAACAAGAAGTGAAACGGAATATTCCTCTCTCTCTATAACCAGTGGGACTTGTTTTATCTTCTCCTCTCACACAGGGTGGGGCAATTTTTTTTGCACTTTAGCTTCCTGTTTACTTTTAACTTCCTATTAACTTTAGCTTTTCCCATTTACAGGACCCTCCAGATTAGCCCCTTAAACTGGCCATAGATGCAAAGATCCAATCCTACGAATCATCATACGATTGGACTTCCCCATCTCCCCACTTGCTACTGACCATTCAGATCAAAGTCTTAGGTTAAAGTGCTAAGGGTAAAGGCTGAACTTTGGGAAAACCTCTGTCTACAGTGTGTATGAAACTATCCATGAATTTTGCTCCTGCTTATTTCTGATAAACTCCTATGTGGATTGTGTTAAATTAGAAAAAAACACTGGCACCGATTCTTGTAGAAACACTACAGATTACATTTGCACTACAATCTGCCTCCACAACATTGGAGGGCTCACACCTGGGTGTCTTGAGTCTCATCCGGAGCAAATATTGGATAAAATGTATAGCTCAACAGTAAAGGTGACTCTTGATTTTACCATCACCTTATAACTTATTTCTACTTATGCACTTTCATACATGCACAGGAGAATTTGCGGGATTTCCTTATAAATAATTGCACTTTAAAATGATATAGTGGTTGCTGTGGAGAAGTCCTGGTAACAACACAGTATGTTTATTGTAATTCTGCATGTATGTACTTGCATTTTAAAGACACTGTGTATGAGTTGATGCTCCTATTCCCCGAGGAGATGGGTGTGGAGCCTCACAAAAAGCATTGGAAGCCCGGAGCAATCAGTGTCTTTTTGATTGATATTCTAACCGCTTGTATTATCTCTATATTTGTGAGTAGAAATCTGTTTTTAACCATTTATGTAACATTAAACGGATTAATGAATTGCTGCTTTCCTTCTTTGCACTACTTGAGTGAAAGTAATAGTGAAATCAAGTGGGAAACAAGCTGGTTGTTGATGAGAGATGTTTAACATTGTAATGGCTAATTTGGAATCCTTTCTCTAATAACTTGTAGATATACTATGAGATTTCCCTTGTGCGCTCTCTGTTTAAGCCAGTAGAGTGGGAAGTTTTTTGCCACAGGACAAATTTGGAACAAGAGATCCACAATACTTACCTCTGTGGTGGTTGTGAGCAAATTGCCACTTTGGAGGCTGGAGTTCGAGTCACTAGAGCAACAAATTGCAACACTGCGGTCGATTGACAATCTTGAAAGGAGTCTTTTGCTCACTGAGCAGGACCTAGTGGGGTCACATAGTTTGGGGGGAACAGAACAGCAGCAGGATATTGAGGCACTTAGCTGGGTGACAGTTAGAAAATCTAAGGTGGGCAAAAGGAAAATGGAGGCTGATCCGGAGCTTATACATTGCAAAACATTTGCCAGATTGTGTGAAGATGATGGGAGTATGAACTCTGGATTGGCAATTCTAGATGGGGCAGATCTCTCTAACAGCCGGGAGACCAGTTTCTCTAGTAGTGGTGGGGAGGAGAGGAGAGTCAGGCCTAAGCACATTGTGGTTGTAGGGGACTCAATTATTAGGAAAGTGGATAGGGGAATCTGTCGTCCAGATCGCTACAACCGAACAGTTTGCTGTCTACCTGGTGCCAGGGTTCGGCATGTCTTTTATCGGATAGACAAATTATTGGGTGGGGCTGGGCATGACCCAACTGTCAGTGCATATCGGTACTAATGACAAAATAAATGGGAGATGGAAGACCTTAAAGAATGATTTCAGGGATCTAGGCTCTAAGATCAAGGTAAGGTCTTCCAATGTCATCTTTTCTGAAATTTTGCCTGTGCCATGTGCAAGTTTAGGAAAACACATAGTCACATAGTCACATAGTAAGTAAGGTTGAAAAAAGACACATGTCCATCGAGTTCAACCTTTTTTTTTATTAACTACCTATCTGCCAGTTGATCCAGAGGAAGGCAAAAAAACCCATCTGAAGCCTCTCCAATTTGCCTTAGAGGGGAAAAATTCCTTCCTGACTCCAAAATGGCAATCGGACTAGTCCTAAACAGCGGGAGTTTAGGGAGCTAAATGCGTGGCTCAAGTCTTGGTGTAGGAAGGAAGGGTTTGGGTTCCTAGAGCACTGGTCTGATTTTTCCTTGGGGTACAACTTATACAGCCGTGACGGTTTGCACCTAAATGGAAGGGGGTCCGCGGTGCTAGGGGAAAGAATGGCTAAGAGGTTGGAGGAGTGTTAAACTAGGCAAGGGGGGTGAGATAAAGAATTATGGGGGAGCTAGGGTAGACGGGGCAGTGGGGTTAGTAAGGGGTCATGGGGGAGGAGTGAGGGGGGCATACAGTTTACCAGCTAAGGAGGTCCCTCTGTTACAAGGAAAACAGAATAATACTAACTTAACATATAATTCTCCACTTAGCAATGCAAATTTCACAAGTAAAAGTAGTAACCTCCGCTGTATGCTGCAAATGCACGGAGTTTGTCAGGTAAAATGGGAGACCTGGAATTAATTGCTCTAAACATTATGATATAATTGGTATCACTGAGACCTGGTGGGATGAAACATGTGACTGGATTGTGAATTTAAATGGTTACACCCTTTTTAGGAGGGACAGAGGGATTAAATAGCGGGTGGAGGAGTGTGTTTGTATGTAAAGCCTGAATTAAAGCCATGCGCTAAAGAAATAACAATAGCTGCCACTGGTGAGGGTGTAGAATCCCTCTGGGTAGAGATTCTGACTGGGCAAAGGGTAACAAAGAGAATTCTCATTGGTGTATGTTATAAACCACCTGGTATAAGTGTCGAGTATGAAGCCCAGCTACTCTTGCACATACAAGCGGCTTCACAGCTGGGTCACGTTGTTGCTATGGGTGACTTCAATTATCCAGACATTGACTGGGGTAATGGGGTTGCTAAGACACAAAAAGCTAATAGGTTTGTAAATATGCTGAATGACAACTTTTTATTCCAGCTCGTTCAAGAACCTACTAGGAATAACTCTCTTTTGTACCTGTAATAACTAACAATACTGAACTCATGTCTAACATTTGTGTGGGTGAGGGGCATTTAGGGAATAGTGATCATAACATGGTCTCCTTTGAGATTCTGTTGCAGAAGCAATTCTATAAGGGACCAACTAAAACACTAAATTTCAGACGTGCAAACTGTGACAGTATAAGGGCATCTCTGCAACATATTAAGTGGGAAATGCTTTTCACAGGGTTAAACACAGAACAAAAATGGGAAGTCTTTAAAATGCTGCTTAATAAATATACTTGTCAGTATATTCCACTTGTAAGCAAGGAACGTCGTTGCAAAGCAAAACCTTTTTGGTTCAATAGAAGCATTGGTGTTGAGGTGGGTAAGAAAAGACCTGCTTTTAAGGCTTTCAAGTTAGCTGGTACAGCCGAAACATTTATAAGGTACAAGGAGGCCAATAAATCATGCAAAGAAGCTATAAGGCAAGCTAAAATTGCTATAGAAAAGGATATTGAAGCAAACAGTAAAAAAAAATCCAAAATTATTTTTTAAATATGTCAATAGTAATAAAATGAAGCAGGAAGGGGTGGGACCCTTACTATCAGAGGGGGGTCAGCTGGTTGATGAAAACAAAATAAAAGCGCAGATTCTGAACTCACATTTTTCATCTGTCTACACAAATGAGGAACCAATAAGTGAAGGTTTCCTTCTTAATAGTCCCAATTCTAGTAATACAACTAATGATGCATGGTTCACACATAAGGAAATTCAAAAGAGACTAGAAGATGTTAAGATTAACAAATGTCCAGGCCAGATGGTATTCATCCCAGGGTAATTAGCGAGCTTAGCTCTGTGATTGCCAAACCTCTTTACTTAATTTTTCAGGATTCATTGAGATCTGGCATAGTGCCGAGAGAGACTGCTGAATTGCTAATGTGGTGCCTCTGTTCAAAAAAGGATCCCGTTCTCAGTCTCAAAACTATAGGCCAGTTAGTCTGTGTCAGGTATTGCTGGGATTCAAGCCAGGGACCTTTGGGTTTCTGGCTCAATACCGTAACCATTTGGCCAGGTGAGCAGCCTGTAGGGTTGTGCGCTATGTGTAACCTGGTCTCTCCAGGCCCAGCTGCAGCCTGTTTGGCATGTACAGCCCCAACCCAGCTGCTGCCTAGTTGCAATCAGCCAATCAGGGCTGACCCTTCCCTATTTAAGGGCAGCACTTGGAGCACTCCTTGCCAGAGCATTGCATTGTTTCTCCCTAGTACTGCTGCAGCGGCCCTAACTAGGTAGTTCTAGCTCTTGCCCCTTTTCCCTTATTATTCCTCTTTGTCGTCATGTCTTGCTTTACCCTATCTTGTACTTTCCCAGCCTTGACCTTGACCTGACCCTGCCTTGCTTGTTCCTGATTTCTGCTTCCTGTTCCACCTTGCCCACACTTCACCTTGTACTGATCTTGTCTCGCCTGTTCCTGATTCTTGCTTTCTGACCCTGCCTTGTACCTTGTATCCCTCTCTCGCTATCCTCGGCTCCAGCCCTGTCTTGCTATCCTGCTCCAGTCTCCCTCTGCTATCTTGCTCCAGTCCTGTCTTGCTATCCTGCTCCAGTCTCCCTCTGCTATCTTGCTCCAGTCCTCTCCCCCTATCCACTCTAGTCTCCCTCTGCACTCTATCCCCCAGTTTGATCTGATCTATGCCCGCCCCATCCAGTCTGTTCCTGTCCTGAGTCGTCACCCTCTACTTCCTGCCCAGTCCAGTCCTGATCTTCGCCCTCTCAGTCCTGTTCTGTTCTGCACCTGATCCAGACTGACTCTTCGCCCTCATCAACCTGTTCCTGCTTTCCCTTCAAGTGTTCCCTAGGCACATACAGCTCCTGCCTCAAGGACTCGCCCTTTCCCTTCAGTCTCCACAGTGCCCCCTACCTAATCCTTGACAGAATGCTCTGGCCATGAGTCTGCAAGGGCTGTTCCTGTGTCTTCTGACCTGATTCCCAAAAAGACTAAATACTCTATTTTGACCCGCAGATACTGTGATGGCTCCCCAAGTAAAATTCTTATCTTTCTAGAGGAAGTCCTGCTCCTTTCAGAGAGAGAACACTTTTTGAGTGCTCCTCCAGTTGAGCAAGTTTCGGAGATCATTTTCTTTCTGCTAGAAGGTAAAGCTCGTTACTGGGCCGAGAACTTACTGTGCAGTAAATCCCCTTTAATCTACAATACTGCTCAGTTTCTGTTGGCATTCCTAGATAAATTTGCCTCCGTTCCAGGGCCTGCCACCCCCCAGTAGTCTGCTCCAGTTCCTGGGCCTGCTACCCCTCAGCTGTCTGCCTCAGTTCCAGGTCCTGCTACCCCTCAGCTGTCTGCCTCAGTTCCAGGGCCTGCTACCCCTCAGCAACTGCTTCCTCGGCTGCCTACAGCTCCAGAGGGGGTTTCCCAGCAGCCTCGGCTGCCTACAGCTCCAGAGGGGGTTTCCCAGCAGCCTCGGCTGCCTACAGCTCCAGAGGGGCTTCCCCAGCAGCATCCGCTGTCTACAGCTCCAGAGGGGCTTCCCCTGCTGCCCACAGCTCCAGAGGGGCCTTACCAGCAGCATCGCTGCCCACAGTTCCAGTGGGGCCTTTCCTGCTGTTGCCTTCAGCTCCAGAGCCAGTTCCTCTGCGGCCCACGGCTTCAGCTAGGCTTCCCCGGTGACTGGCTCCCCAGCAGCTGCCTCCTGTGCTGGCTCCCCAGCAGCTGCCTACTGTACCCATGCCGTGTCCTGTGCCCCCAGAAGAGGGGCTTTAGCCATGTCCTGTGCCCCGAGGAGGGGGGCTTCAGCCATGTCCTGTGCCCCGAGGAGGGGGGCCTCTGGCTTTAAAACGGTGAAATTTTTACATTGAAGTCAATAGGTAAAATCTGATTGGCTGTTATTGGCTCCGCTCACTTTTCCTAAATTTTGACCACAGTCACCTAGTGAGTAATTGTGCTGAGTTTGGGACACTTGGCATTTACGCCGTAATAATAGCAGCAATTTGGCGTTTTTCATTAAGGTCAATGGCTGAAATCCAATTGGCTGTTGTTGCCCCGCCCCCTTTTTTTCCTAATTCTGAACCAGAGTCACCAAGTGACTAACACCTTAAGGTTTCGGAATCATGACATTTAACATGTGAAAATGGCAGCAATTTTATGTTTTTCTATTGAAAATCAATGAATGACATTTAATTGGTTGTCGGTGGCTCCACCCACTTTTCCTAACTTTGAAGTGCAAACACCCAGTGAGCACATTTGTGATATTCGAGGTCCATGACATCAATAACGTGCAAATGGCAGCAATTTTAATCTTTCCCATTGAAATCAAAGAAATCTGATTGGTTGTTTTTGGCTCCACCCACTTTTCCAGATTTTGATCCCGGTCCTCCGGCGACAAACTGTGCCAAGTTTGAGGCCCCTCCCATGAACAATCTAAGAGAGGCGACAGTTTTAACTTTTCCCATTGAAACAAATGGCTAATATTTGATTGGCTGTGGTAGACTCCGCCCACTTTTCAAAATTTTAACCCCAGTGACCCATGGTGCCAAGTTTGGGGTCTCTGGCTTTAACACTGTGGGAATGACAGTGTTTGACATTTTCTCATTGAAGTCAATAGGGAAAATCTGATTGGCTGTTTGTTGCTCCGCCCACTTTTTGGAGTCCCCAAAATGTGACAGAACTTTTCAGGTTGACCCCATGACTAAGTGACCCAAGTTTGGTGAGTGTAACTTTAATGCTGTACGAATGGCAAAAGTTTCACATTTTCCAATGAAAGTCTATGGGAAAAAATGGGGTGTTTGGGGGGCCGCCACAGGGCCACGGAGGGTGGGATTGCTTAACAAAGCACAAGCAACCTATTCGAGTATGAGTCCAACAAGTGTGCAAAGTTTCATAATTGTACTCCTAAAACTCTGGGAGGAGTAGCGTTTAGAAAATTGCTAAAATTTCATTGGCTGTTGGTAGCTCCGCCCACTTTAGGGTGCCCCCCCAAAATACATATTTTTATTCGGGGTGGCACCAACAATATGCGGTCCGAGTTTGGGGAGTGTAGCTTCAAAACTGTACGAGCGGCAGCAATTTGAAAATTTTCCCTGTCAAAGTCAATATGAAAAAAGGCGTCTTCGGTGGTCCGCCGCACGGGCGCAGTTGGTGGGATCGCTTACTAAAGCACATGCAACGTACTTTGCTATAAGGCGAATAGGTGTGGAAAGTTTGGCGCTTGTACCCCTAAAACTGTAGGAGGAGTAGCGTTTAGAAAACCGGGGGGCGTTAATAATAATAACTAGAGGGTGTCGTTTCTGAAGAAACCACGGGATGTTGGCTATGAAACACTATAGGTGTCTTGCCCAGTCGCCCCCGGTGCCTAGAGAGTACACAAAGTCGGTAGAATCCGGATTAAAACGGTGAAATTTAAAGCCAATCCAATTTTACCATTGAAATCCATTCAAACAAACTGGCTATTTTTGGCTCCGCCCACTTTTAAAAATTTGCATCCCAGTCACCCCTTCACCAAATGGACCAAGTTTGAGCACTCTTACATTAACAGTGTAAGATTGACAGGAATTTAAATATTCCCATTGAATAGCGTTTGGTAAAATGTGATTGGCTGTCTTAAGCTCCGCCCAGTTTTCTGAATTTTAACCCCAGTTACCTAGTCATGGTCAGTGCCAAGTTTGGGGCCTCCGGTTTTAAAACTGTGAGAACGGCGGTAATACAAAATTTTACATTAAAGTCAAGAGGTGAAAACGGATTGGCTGTTTTTGGCTCCACCCACTTTTCCTAAATTTTGACCGCAGTCACCCAGTGAGTAATTGAGTCAAGTTTGGTACACCTAGCATTTAAACTGTGATAATAGCAGCAGTTTATCATTTTTCTTTAAGGTCAATGGCTGAAATCTGATTGGTTGTTGTTGCCCCGCCCTTTTTTTCCTAATTATGAACCACAGTCACTCAGTGACTAACATTTCAAAGTTTGTGAATGCTGTGATTTAATGTGTAAAAATGGCAGCATTTTTATTTTTTCTAGTGAAAATCAATGAATGAAATTCGATTGGTTGTTGGTGGCTCCGCCCACTTTTTCTAAACTTGAAGTGGAAACCCCCAGCGGCCACATTTGTGATATTCAAGGTCCCTGACATCAATACTGTGAGAATGGCAGCCTTCTTAATTGTTCCCATTAAAATCAATCAAAGAAATCTGATTGGCTGTCTTAAGCTCCGCCCAGTTTTCTGAATTTTAACCCCAGTTACCTAGTCATGGTCAGTGCTAAGTTTGGGGCCTCTGGTTTTAAAACTGTGAGAACGGCAGTAATCAAAAATTTTACATTGAAGTCAATAGGTGAAAACTGATTGGCCATTTTTGGCTCCACCCACTTTTCCTAAATTTTGACCGCAGTCACCCAGTGAGTAATTGAGCCAAGTTTGGTACACCTAGCATTTAAACCGTGATAATAGCAGCAGTTTATCATTTTTAATTAAGGTCAATGGCTGAAATCTGATTGGCTGTTGTTGGCGCGCCCCTTTTTTTTCCTAATTGTGAACCACAGTCACTCAGTGACTAACATTCCAAAGTTTGGGAATGCTGTCATTTATTGTGTAAAAATGGCAGCATTTTTATTTTTTTCTATTGAAAATCAATGAATGAAATTCGATTGGTTGTTGGTGGCTCCGCCCACTTTTTCTAAACTTGAAGTGGAAACCCCCAGCGACCACATTTGTGATATTCAAGGTCCCTGACATCAATACTGAGAGAATGGCAGCCTTCTTAATTGTTCTCATTAAAATCAATCAAAGAAATCTGATTGGTTGGTTTTGGCTCCACCCACTTTTCTTGATTTTAATCCCAGTCCCCCAGTGACCAACTGTGCCAAGTTTGAGGACCCTGCCATTAACCGTCTAAGAGCGGCAGCAGTTTAACATTTTCCTATTTATTTGAATGGCTGAAATTTGATTGGCTGTTGTAGACTCCGCCCACTTTAGGTCAATTTTAGCCGAGTCACCCAGTGACCCACGGTGCCAAGTTTGGGAGAGCTCTAGCTTTAATACTGTGAGAATTACAGCTGTTTACATTTTCTCATTGAAGTCAATAGGGAAAATCTGATTGGTTGTTTGCGGCTCCGCCCACTTTTTTGGGTCCCCAAAATAGGACAGAATTTTTCAGTTTCACCCCATGACTAAATGAGCCAAGTTTGGTGAGTGTAACTTCAAAGCTGTACAAGTGGCAAAAGTTTCAAGTTTTCCAATGAAAGTCTATGGGGAAAAAAGGGGTCGTCGGGGGGTCGCCACAGGGGCACGGAGGTTGGGATCGCTTAACAGAGCACAAGCAACCTATTCGAGTATGAGTCGAACAAGTGTGCAAAGTTTCATAATTGTACTCCTAAAACTCTGGGAGGAGTAGCGTTTAGAAAATTGCTCAATTTTCATTGGGCGTTGGTAGCTCCGCCCACTTTGGGGTGCCCCCCCAAAATACTTATTTTTATTCGGGGTGACATCAACTATATGTGGTCCGAGTTTGGGGACTGTATCTTCAAAACTGTACAAGTGGCAGCGATTTGAAATTTTTCCCTGTCAATCTCAATGGGAAAAAAGGGGTCGTCGGGGGGTCGCCACAGGGGCGGGGTGGGTCCCCAAAATAGGACAGAATTTTTCAGCTTCACCCCATGACTAAATGACCCAAGTTTGGTGAGTGTAACTTCAAAGCTGTACAAGTGGCAAAAGTTTCAAGTTTTCCAATGAAAGTCTATGGGGAAAAATGGGGTCGTCGGGGGGTCGCCACAGGGGCACGGAGGGTGGGATCGCTTAACAAAGCACAAGCAACCTATTCGGGTATGAGTCGAACAAGTGTGCAAAGTTTCATAATTGTACTCCTAAAACTCTGGGAGGAGTAGCGTTTAGAAAATTGCTCAATTTTCATTGGGCGTTGGTAGCTCCGCCCACTTTGGGGTGCCCCCCCAAAATACTTATTTTTATTCGGGGTGACATGAACAATATGTGGTCCGAGTTTGGGGACTGTATCTTCAAAACTGTACGAGTGGCGTCGATTTGAAATTTTTCCCTGTCAAAGTCAATGGGAAAAAAGGGGTCGTCGGGGGGGTCGCCACAGGGGCGGGGTGGGTGGGATCGCTTATTAAAGCACAAGCAACGTACTTTGCTATAAGAGGAATAAGTGTGGAAAGTTTGGCGCTTGCACCCCTAAAACTGTAGGAGGAGTAGCGTTTAGAAAATGGGGTTCGCCAATAATAATAATAATATTAATAACTAGAGGGTGTCGTTTCTGAAGAAACCACGGGATGTTGGCTATGAAACGCTATAGGTGTCTTGCCCAGTCGCCCCCGGTGCCTAGAGAGTACACAAAGTCGGTAGAATCCGGATTAAAACGGTGAAATTTAAAGCCAATCCAATTTTACCATTGAAATCCATTCAAACAAACTGGCTATTTTTGGCTCCGCCCACTTTTAAAAATTTGCATCCCAGTCACCCCTTCACCAAATGGACCAAGTTTGAGCACTCTTACATTAACAGTGTAAGATTGACAGGAATTTAAATATTCCCATTGAATAGCGTTTGGTAAAATGTGATTGGCTGTCTTAAGCTCCGCCCAGTTTTCTGAATTTTAACCCCAGTTACCTAGTCATGGTCAGTGCCAAGTTTGGGGCCTCCGGTTTTAAAACTGTGAGAACGGCGGTAATACAAAATTTTACATTAAAGTCAAGAGGTGAAAACTGATTGGCTGTTTTTGGCTCCACCCACTTTTCCTAAATTTTGACCGCAGTCACCCAGTGAGTAATTGAGTCAAGTTTGGTACACCTAGCATTTAAACTGTGATAATAGCAGCAGTTTATCATTTTTCTTTAAGGTCAATGGCTGAAATCTGATTGGTTATTGTTGCCCCGCCCCTTTTTTCCCTAATTATGAACCACAGTCACTCAGTGACTAACATTTCAAAGTTTGTGAATGCTGTGATTTAATGTGTAAAAATGGCAGCATTTTTATTTTTTTCTAGTGAAAATCAATGAATGAAATTCGATTGGTTGTTGGTGGCTCCGCCCACTTTTTCTAAACTTGAAGTGGAAACCCCCAGCGGCCACATTTGTGATATTCAAGGTCCCTGACATCAATACTGTGAGAATGGCAGCCTTCTTAATTGTTCCCATTAAAATCAATCAAAGAAATCTGATTGGCTGTCTTAAGCTCCGCCCAGTTTTCTGAATTTTAACCCCAGTTACCTAGTCATGGTCAGTGCTAAGTTTGGGACCTCTGGTTTTAAAACTGTGAGAACGGCAGTAATCAAAAATTTTACATTGAAGTCAATAGGTGAAAACTGATTGGCCGTTTTTGGCTCCACCCACTTTTCCTAAATTTTGACCGCAGTCACCCAGTGAGTAATTGAGCCAAGTTTGGTACACCTAGCATTTAAACCGTGATAATAGCAGCAGTTTATCATTTTTAATTAAGGTCAATGGCTGAAATCTGATTGGCTGTTGTTGCCCCGCCCCTTTTTTTTCCTAATTGTGAACCACAGTCACTCAGTGACTAACATTCCAAAGTTTGGGAATGCTGTCATTTATTGTGTAAAAATGGCAGCATTTTTATTTTTTTCTATTGAAAATCAATGAATGAAATTCGATTGGTTGTTGGTGGCTCCGCCCACTTTTTCTAAACTTGAAGTGGAAACCCCCAGCGACCACATTTGTGATATTCAAGGTCCCTGACATCAATACTGAGAGAATGGCAGCCTTCTTAATTGTTCTCATTAAAATCAATCAAAGAAATCTGATTGGTTGGTTTTGGCTCCACCCACTTTTCTTAATTTTAATCCCAGTCCCCCAGTGACCAACTGTGCCAAGTTTGAGGACCCTGCCATTAACCGTCTAAGAGCGGCAGCAGTTTAACATTTTCCTATTTATTTGAATGGCTGAAATTTGATTGGCTGTTGTAGACTCCGCCCACTTTAGGTCAATTTTAGCCGAGTCACCCAGTGACCCACGGTGCCAAGTTTGGGAGAGCTCTAGCTTTAATACTGTGAGAATTACAGCTGTTTACATTTTCTCATTGAAGTCAATAGGGAAAATCTGATTGGTTGTTTGCGGCTCCGCCCACTTTTTTGGGTCCCCAAAATAGGACAGAATTTTTCAGTTTCACCCCATGACTAAATGAGCCAAGTTTGGTGAGTGTAACTTCAAAGCTGTACAAGTGGCAAAAGTTTCAAGTTTTCCAATGAAAGTCTATGGGGAAAAAAGGGGTCGTCGGGGGGTCGCCACAGGGGCACGGAGGTTGGGATCGCTTAACAGAGCACAAGCAACCTATTCGAGTATGAGTCGAACAAGTGTGCAAAGTTTCATAATTGTACTCCTAAAACTCTGGGAGGAGTAGCGTTTAGAAAATTGCTCAATTTTCATTGGGCGTTGGTAGCTCCGCCCACTTTGGGGTGCCCCCCCAAAATACTTATTTTTATTCGGGGTGACATCAACTATATGTGGTCCGAGTTTGGGGACTGTATCTTCAAAACTGTACAAGTGGCGGCGATTTGAAATTTTTCCCTGTCAATCTCAATGGGAAAAAAGGGGTCGTCGGGGGGTCGCCACAGGGGCGGGGTGGGTCCCCAAAATAGGACAGAATTTTTCAGCTTCACCTCATGACTAAATGAGCCAAGTTTGGTGAGTGTAACTTCAAAGCTGTACAAGTGGCAAAAGTTTCAAGTTTTCCAATGAAAGTCTATGGGGAAAAATGGGGTCGTCGGGGGGGTCGCCACAGGGGCACGGAGGGTGGGATCGCTTAACAAAGCACAAGCAACCTATTTGGGTATGAGCCGAACAAGTGTGCAAAGTATCATAATTGTACTCCTAAACCTCTGGGAGGAGTAGCGTATAGAAAATTGCTAAATTTTCATTGGGCGTTGGTAGCTCCGCCCACTTTGGGGTGCCCCCCCAAAATACTTATTTTTATTCGGGGTGACATCAACAATATGTGGTCCGAGTTTGGGGACTGTATCTTCAAAACTGTACGAGTGGCGGCGATTTGAAATTTTTCCCTGTCAAAGTCAATGGGAAAAAAGGGGTCGTCGGGGGGTCGCCACAGGGGCGGGGTGGGTGGGATCGCTTATTAAAGCACAAGCAACGTACTTTGCTATAAGAGGAATAAGTGTGGAAAGTTTGGTGCTTGCACCCCTAAAACTGTAGGAGGAGTAGCGTTTAGAAAATGGGGTTCGCCAATAATAATAATAAGAAGAAGAAGAACGAGCTGAACTCGAAGAACAGTATGTTGGCTATTTCATAGCCAACATAATAATAATAACTAGAGGGTGTCGTTTCTGAAGAAACCACGGGATGTTGGCTATGAAACGCAATAGGTGTCTTGCCCAGTCGCCCCCGGTGCCTAGAGAGTACACAAAGTCGGTAGAATCCGGATTAAAACGGTGAAATTTAAAGCCAATCCAATTTTACCATTGAAATCCATTCAAACAAACTGGCTATTTTTGGCTCCGCCCACTTTTAAAAATTTGCATCCCAGTCACCCCTTCACCAAATGGACCAAGTTTGAGCACTCTTACATTAACAGTGTAAGATTGACAGGAATTTAAATATTCCCATTGAATAGCGTTTGGTAAAATGTGATTGGCTGTCTTAAGCTCCGCCCAGTTTTCTGAATTTTAACCCCAGTTACCTAGTCATGGTCAGTGCTAAGTTTGGGACCTCTGGTTTTAAAACTGTGAGAACGGCGGTAATACAAAATTTTACATTAAAGTCAAATGGTGAAAACTGATTGGCTGTTTTTGGCTCCACCCACTTTTCCTAAATTTTGACCGCAGTCACCAAGTGAGTAATTGAGCCAAGTTTGGTACACCTAGCATTTAAACCGTGATAATAGCAGCAGTTTATCATTTTTAATTAAGGTCAATGGCTGAAATCTGATTGGCTGTTGTTGCCCCGCCCCTTTTTTTTCCTAATTGTGAACCACAGTCACTCAGTGACTAACATTCCAAATTTTGGGAATGCTGTCATTTATTGTGTAAAAATGGCAGCATTTTTATTTTTTTCTAGTGAAAATCAATGAATGAAATTCGATTGGTTGTTGGTGGCTCCGCCCACTTTTTCTAAACTTGAAGTGGAAACCCCCAGCGACCACATTTGTGATATTCAAGGTCCCTGACATCAATACTGAGAGAATGGCAGCCTTCTTAATTGTTCCCATTAAAATCAATCAAAGAAATCTGATTGGTTGGTTTTGGCTCCACCCACTTTTCTTGATTTTAATCCCAGTCCCCCAGTGACCAACTGTGCCAAGTTTGAGGACCCTGCCATTAACCGTCTAAGAGCGGCAGCAGTTTAACATTTTCCTATTTATTTGAATGGCTGAAATTTGATTGGCTGTTGTAGACTCCGCCCACTTTAGGTAAATTTTAGCCGAGTCACCCAGTGACCCACGGTGCCAAGTTTGGGAGAGCTCTAGCTTTAATACTGTGAGAATTACAGCTGTTTATATTTTCTCATTGAAGTCAATAGGGAAAATCTGATTGGTTGTTTGCGGCTCCGCCCACTTTTTTGGGTCCCCAAAATAGGACAGAATTTTTCAGTTTCACCCCATGACTAAATGAGCCAAGTTTGGTGAGTGTAACTTCAAAGCTGTACAAGTGGCAAAAGTTTCAAGTTTTCCAATGAAAGTCTATGGGGAAAAAAGGGGTCGTCGGGGGGTCGCCACAGGGGCACGGAGGGTGGGATCGCTTAACAAAGCACAAGCAACCTATTCGGGTATGAGTCGAACAAGTGTGCAAAGTTTCATAATTGTACTCCTAAAACTCTGGGAGGAGTAGCGTTTAGAAAATTGCTCAATTTTCATTGGGCGTTGGTAGCTCCGCCCACTTTGGGGTGCCCCCCCAAAATACTTATTTTTATTCGGGGTGACATCAACTATATGTGGTCCGAGTTTGGGGACTGTATCTTCAAAACTGTACAAGTGGCAGCGATTTGAAATTTTTCCCTGTCAATCTCAATGGGAAAAAAGGGGTCGTCGGGGGGTCGCCACAGGGGCGGGGTGGGTCCCCAAAATAGGACAGAATTTTTCAGCTTCACCCCATGACTAAATGACCCAAGTTTGGTGAGTGTAACTTCAAAGCTGTACAAGTGGCAAAAGTTTCAAGTTTTCCAATGAAAGTCTATGGGGAAAAATGGGGTCGTCGGGGGGTCGCCACAGGGGCACGGAGGGTGGGATCGCTTAACAAAGCACAAGCAACCTATTCGGGTATGAGTCGAACAAGTGTGCAAAGTATCATAATTGTACTCCTAAACCTCTGGGAGGAGTAGCGTATAGAAAATTGCTAAATTTTCATTGGGCGTTGGTAGCTCCGCCCACTTTGGGGTGCCCCCCCAAAATACTTATTTTTATTCGGGGTGACATCAACAATATGTGGTCCGAGTTTGGGGACTGTATCTTCAAAAGTGTATGAGTGGCGGCGATTTGAAATTTTTCCCTGTCAAAGTCAATGGGAAAAAAGGGGTCGTCGGGGGGTCGCCACAGGGGCGGGGTGGGTGGGATCGCTTATTAAAGCACAAGCAACGTACTTTGCTATAAGAGGAATAAGTGTGGAAAGTTTGGCGCTTGCACCCCTAAAACTGTAGGAGGAGTAGCGTTTAGAAAATGGGGTTCGCCAATAATAATAATAATTTTAATAATAATAAGAAGAAGAAGAACGAGCTGAACTCGAAGAACAGTATGTTGGCTATTTCATAGCCAACATAATAAGAAGAAGAACGAGCTGAACTCGAAGAACAGTATGTTGGCTATTTCATAGCCAACATAATAATAATAATAAGAAGAACGAGCTGAACTCGAAGAACAGTATGTTGGCTATTTCATAGCCAACATAATAATAATAATAAGAAGAAGAACGAGCTGAACTCGAAGAACAGTATGTTGGCTATTTCATAGCCAACATAATAATAATAATAAGAAGAAGAACGAGCTGAACTCGAAGAACAGTATGTTGGCTATTTCATAGCCAACATAATAATAATAATAAGAAGAAGAACGAGCTGAACTCGAAGAACAGTATGTTGGCTATTTCATAGCCAACATAATAATAATAATAAGAAGAAGAACGAGCTGAACTCGAAGAACAGTATGTTGGCTATTTCATAGCCAACATAATAATAATAACTAGAGAGGTACATTTCCTGAAGAAAATGTGAGTGGTGCTTGCCGTGGCAAAACTCAGGCCCAAATCTGATTGGCTGTTGTTGCCCCGCCCCTTTTTTTCCTAATTGTGAACCACAGTCACTCAGTGACTAACATTCCAAAGTTTGATAAAGGGCCCGGGCGGCCCGAAACGTTGCCCTGTTTGAAATGATTTGATGCAATAAAATTCACGTTTATTCATATCTACGGTGTGCTGCTGATATCTGCTCTGATTGGATAATTTGGCCCTGTAACAGGCGTGGGTCCTTCAGTACAGCACCTGGTACCGCAAAGGTATGTGTTCGAGGTTTTAAGCTCTCTACCTTGGTTTCTAACATTCCAAAGTTTGGGAATGCTGTCATTTAATGTGTAAAAATGGCAGCATTTCTATTTTTTTCTATTGAAAATCAATGAATGAAATTTGATTGGTTGTTGGTGGCTCCGCCCACTTTTTCTAAACTTGAAGTGGAAACCCCCAGCGACCACATTTGTGATATTCAAGGTCCCTGACATCAGTACTGAGAGAATGGCAGCCTTCTTAATTTTTCCCATTAAAACCAATCAAAGAAATCTGATTGGTTGGTTTTGGCTCCACCCACTTTTCTTAATTTTAATCCCAGTCCCCCAGTGACCAACTGTGCCAAGTTTGAGGACCCTGCCATTAACCGTCTAAGAGCGGCAGCAGTTTAACATTTTCCTATTTAATTGAATGGCTGAAATTTGATTGGCTGTTGTAGACTCCGCCCACTTTTTGTAAATTTTGGCTGCAGTCACCCAGTGACCCACGGTGCCAAGTTTGGGAGCTCTGGCTTTATTACTGTGAGAATTACAGCTGTTTACATTTTCTCATTGAAGTCAATAGGGAAAATCTGATTGGTTGTTTGCGGCTCCGCTCACTTTTTTGGGTCCCCAAAATAGGACAGAAAAGTCACAACACCCCATTCCCGAATAAGCTGAACGGTTTGACACCTCATTCATGGGTCTGCGACAAACTAATTATTCGATAAATTCCCCATTATAAGTCAATGGGGCAAATTTGGGGACCTCTCCTGCCCCGGGGGTAAAACTTATACCCTCGTGTGGGGTATCATCTGACACAGGTCGCAAACCTCTTCAAATGTGGTAAATTTAACGTTTCTACAAGATTCCCTCTCTGCGCTAGAATCCGTCAAAAGTTGGCCTCAATGTTAATCTATGGGACTTTTCGGGGGGGTTAATTGCCCCCGCAAGGGGCAATTAACCACCCACCCCTTAGAAAAGTCATACCACCCCATTCCCGATTAAGCCGCACGATTTGACACCTCATTCATGGGTCTAGGACAAACGGTGCGGGACTAGTTACGCGCCAAACTTTCATACAGAAGAAGAATAAAAATAAGTTTGCAAGATAACAGTAGTGATGCTTTGCTTCGCAAGCACCACTAATAAGAAGAAGAAGAACGAGCTGAACTCGAAGAACAGTATGTTGGCTATTTCATAGCCAACATAATAAGAAGAACGAGCTGAACTAGTAGATCAAGATGTTGGCTTTTTCAAAGCCAACATAACTAGATGGTGTCGTTTCTGAAGAAACCACAAGATGTTGGCTTTGAAACGCAAGAGGTGTTGGGGTCAGTCGCCCCTGGTGCATAGAGAGTACACAAAGTTGGTAGAATGTGGTTTAAAACTGTGAAAATTGAAGCAGATCAAATTGTACCATTAAAATCAATCCAAAAAACCTGATTGGCTGTTTTTGGCTCCACCCACTTTTAAAATTTGAATCCCAGTCCCCCTGTGAGCGACTGTGCCAAGTTTGATGTCCCTGCCATTAACTGTGAAAGAATGGCAGCAACTTATATATTGACATTGATTAGCAATAGGTAACATTTGATTGGCTGTTTTAAGCTCCACCCAGTTTTCCAAATTTTAACCCCAGTCACCCAGTCATGGTCTGTACCAAGTTTGGGGCCTCTGGCTTTAAAACTGTGAGAATGGCAGTATTTGAAACTTTTACATTGAAGTCAATAGGTAAAATCTGATTGGCTGTTATTGGCTCCGCCCACTTTTCCTAAATTTTGACCACAGTCACCCAGTGAGTAATTGTGCTGAGTTCGGGACACTTGGCATGGATGCCATAATAATAGCAGCAATTTGGCGTTTTTCATTAAGGTCAATGGCTGAAGTCCGATTGGCTGTTGTTGGCCCGCCCCCTTTTTTTCCTAATTCTGAACCAGAGTCACCAAGTGACTAACACTTTAAGGTTTCGGAATCATGACATTAAACCTGTAAAAATGGCAGCAGTTTTATGTTTTTCTCTTGAAAATCAATGAATGACATTTGATTGGTTGTTGGTGGCTCCACCTACTTTTCCTAACTTTGAAGTGCAAACACCCAGTGAGCACATTTGTGATATTCGAGGTCCATGACATCAATAATGTGCAAATGGCAGCAATTTTAATTTTTCCCATTGAAATCATCAAAGAAATCTGATTGGTTGTTTTTGGCTCCACCCACTTTTCCAGATTTTGATCCCGGTCCTCCAGGGACCAACTGTGCCAAGTTTGAGGCCCCTCCCATGAACAATCTAAGAGCGGCGACAGTTTTAACTTTTCCCATTGAAACAAATGGCTAATATTTGATTGGCTGTGGTAGACTCCGCCCACTTTTCCAAATTCTAACCCCAGTGACCCATGGTGCCAAGTTTGGGGTCTCTGGCTTTAACACTGTAGGAATGACAGTGTTTGACATTTTCTCATTGAAGTCAATAGGGAAAATCTGATTGGCTGTTTGTTGCTCCGCCCACTTTTTGGAGTCCCCAAAATGTGACAGAACTTTTCAGGTTGACCCCATGACTAAGTGACCCAAGTTTGGTGAGTGTAACTTTAATGCTGTACGAGTGGCAAAAGTTTCACATTTTCCAATGAAAGTCTATGGGAAAAAATGGGGTGTTTGGGGGGCCGCCACAGGGGCACGGAGGGTGGGATTGCTTAACAAAGCACAAGCAACCTATTCGGGTATGAGTCGAACAAGTGTGCAAAGTTTCATAATTGTACTCCTAAAACTCTGGGAGGAGTAGCGTTTAGAAAATTGCTAAAATTTCATTGGCTGTTGGTAGCTCTGCCCACTTTGGGGTGCCCCCCAAAAATACATATTTTTATTCGGGGTGGCACCAACAATATGTGGTCCGAGTTTGGGGAGTGTCGCTTCAAAACTGTACGAGCGGCAGCGATTTGAAAATTTTCTCTGTCAAAGTCAATACGAAAAAAGGCGTCTTCGGTGGTCCGCCGCACGGGCGCAGTGGGTGGGATCGCTTACTAAAGCACAAGCAACGTACTTTGCTATAAGGCGAATAGGTGTGGAAAGTTTGGCGCTTGTACCCCTAAAACTGTAGGAGGAGTAGCGTTTAGAAAACCGGGGGGCGCTAATAATAATAATAATAAGAAGAAGAAGAACGAGCTGAACTAGTAGAACAGTATGTTGGCTTCTTCAAAGCCAACATAATAAGAATAAGAACGAGCTGAACTAGTAGATCAAGATGTTGGCTTTTTCAAAGCCAACATAATAAGAACGAGCTGAACTAGTAGTGAAAGGGTTAAGTTTTATCCTTGAAACTTCTGTCCTTACTCAAACTTCTTTGTGCAAAACCTGCTTATATGGCACGTACTCCCCAGCTGGTCTGAGCAGCCCCCAATGCCCTCGGGCCAATATGTTTCTTATCTCTTCTTATCTCTTCTTATCTTCTACATTGTTTCTTTCTGCAGACACACACTTCTCATTTTCCCTTAGGCTAAGGCATATACCTTTGTAACACGTCATATTGGCTATATAAACAACTGCTGTAACCCTAATAAATCAGAACTTGCTTTGTAACACACGAGCCTACTGTGTCGTTCTTTGCAAGACCCCTGCGCAGTGTATCTGGAGGGGGTAATCAGATGGTTTCTGCCGTGCCAAGACCAACCGGTTCGCATAGGGATAGCACAAAGATAGCACAGTGAATGCCTGGGATTCCTCCTGTTCCTTTCAGCTGGTGTTAGAAGTGGGATCGGTTGGATATCCGGAGGTAAGTAGAATTGCTGTCTGAACTGACGGTTTTTTCTCTTACCTTTGGCTCTTTCCAATAACCGATTTCTTGATATATAAAAAAAAAAAAAAAAGGAAAAAATATAACAACGAAAAAAAAATAGGTTTCACCTCGTGTATGGTCGAGGCTTATTTGGTTCACCTCGTGTATGGTCGAGGACAGTAAGATAGGGATATTTAGGTTGCACGCAGAAACCTTTTCTTACTGACTGATTCACCTCTCCATATACAATATTGTCTCGTTTTGTCTTTGTACGTGTATGTATCCCCCATGTCTGTATAGAGATTAAGGTATATACATCACATTGTATTCAATTTTCTTGACGTGTAACTTCTTACTTAAAAAAATCTATCATTCTTTCACCGTGCGTGTGTGTATATGCCATCCAGGGACACATAATTGTTTGTTTGTATATTGATAACTGTTACTAATACATCCTGTTGGTGTTGCTGCTATTTGTAAGTTGTACTAATCATATATATATATAGTGATGGAAATTGCTACGTGAGGGCAGTGATTCTGTCAACAGAATTTCCCAAAGCCGGCAGGTAAGCCACTTGTTGCTCACCAACAGGGAACTTCTGTAAGTAGTGTTCACAAGTCACACACTTTGTTATAAGTGATTACAAGCTATATATATATGTGTAAGGCATGTATGCATATGTTTTGTTGTTTTGCCGTCTAAGTGTTGGGTATTGTATGTTGGTATAGTTGTGTTACCAATTAATTCTACTGCTAACTGTCTGTGACCACAATTGTGGATTGCCTCCTATCTTTGTACTGTCACTTTTATTCCTTTTACTTTTGTTCTTACTAGAGACATAAACTCTGGATATGATCCACAGGCAGGCTGTCTTTTCTAAATCAGATTTATGAATCCAGGAAATAGGTAATTAGTCTGGGACAGGGAGTAATAGGGTCTAGAAAACACATAAGCAGGAAGAACTGCAGGTCTCATCCAACACTACACTACTTGAAAAGATAGAAAGCTGCTATCCTAATATTTCTCTTCTATATTTTCCTCTAATGAAGAGTAACAAATAATGTATGTTTCAGTAAAGATTGTTTGGGAATGTGTACAAGATAAGAGAAAGTGAAATAAGGAACAATATTAATGTAAAGCGACAGCATGGAGCAAGGCTCCGGCAGGTAGGAAGTTGGAAATTGTTAACCATATGTGCCCTAGAAAGTCAGGATTACTAAATGATCCTCAAAGTAACCTCAGCATACATAGTCTTACCTGGAAGCGTAAGAAGTAAGAAAAGATAATTGTCATTGCCACAAGTGGAGAACTCCTGTCTTAAGCCCCAGCAGGTGTTACTAGGTCAGCAATAATTTAATAACTTCCAGGATAATTCCCAAAACTCCAGAAACTATAACTAACAGACAACAGTACAGGTCAGATAACCGTAACAAAAAGACAGTCGTTTGCGTTAATTGTAATAATCAAGGGCATTATGCATATAAGTGCATGTGCCCAAAGACAGCCCTTTCCCCTGCAGGAGATGCAGCCCCTTCGCATTCCAATACATCCCTCATAAATCCTGATTGAAGGTGCGAGGCAGCACCGGTACCAGTATTTCCAAACACTTCTAATCACCATCCGGACTGCCTAATTGAAGTGTTTATTAATTAAAATACCCTCCCTTGTTCAGTGAATACTGGTGCTGCCCACTCAGTTTTGAAGACTCACTCCAAGTGATTTGTGGACTTTATCACCAACTGATGTTGGGTTAATGTCATTCATCCATCCCACCCGTGTCCATACGAGTAGACCTAAGGGCCCCCAGCCCAAAATCTCACAGTACCCACTGTCCAGGGCAAAGGTATAGGGGATTTGCCCAGTCATTCAAGGGTTACTTGACAAGGGAGTGTTAATTCATAGGATTAGCCCTGTAAATATGCTCATCTTGCCAATTAAAAAGCCCTGCAAGAATGAGTGGTGTTTTGTTCAGGAGCAGTTAACAAAGTTGTTATTGCAGCCCATTAGGTAGCGCCAAATCCGACTACCAAAGCAGGTTGCAGTCATTAAGTACTAAGCCCACACTGTGTCCTCTGACTGTGTAGCACAAGATAATGCCTATGCTGATGTAGCTGCAAAGCAGGCAGCATTATATAATAAAATGTTTAATGCATGTGTTGTAAAAGAACCAACTCTATCTGTTCCCTCTAGTGCTGTTTTTCTCAGCCCTTCAGGACCAAATGGAACCTGATGAGAAGGAACATTGGCTTAAAGCCAGACGTACACATACTCCGGATGTTGATGTTTTTTGTTTGGCATTTAGGTGATTGCCCTGTTGCACCCCGTGCTCTGTTACCATATTTGGTTGCTGCCTCACATGGTCTCACCCACACTTTTTAAGGGGGGATTTGTGATGTAGTGTCAGGAATGTGGTTTGCCCCCGGGTTCTCATCTATTGCAGCCAAATATGTATAATTATGTTTTATTTGTGTGCAATATAATCTAGGTAAGACTATTAGAACACCTATCAAACACCGGCCTAAAGCAATGTATCCATTTCAGATGTTGCAGATAGATTCCATACAGTTAACTAAATGTTGTTCCTATGAATACGTATTTGTTTGTGTTGACTAATTCTCTGGTTGGCCAGAAGCCTGGCCCATTGTAAAAGCTTCAGATGAAGCTATAGCTAAAGAGCTAATTGCAGAGATTGTCTGTAGTTATACACTGCCTGAGGTATTATCCTCTGATCAAAGTACACATTTCACTGGACAGGTAATGCAATTAATCTGCAAAGACATTGGGATTCATCAAATGTTACACACCATATCATCCCCAAGCTAGTGGGAAAGTGGAAAGTCAGCAGGCTAATTAAAGTATGTGCAGAGACTAAACTTGCGTGGCCAGATGCCCTTGATATAGTGCTTATGTCTGTCACACACACTCCCCAAAGGCTAACTAAACTCTCCCCATATGAAATATTGTTTGGGAGACAAGCACGCATGGCTCAGTACTTTCCTTCTACTCATCTTCTTTGCATGAACTATGGAAGAATGACTGAATATGTCACTAAGTTACCTAAGGAACTGACCAAATTGTACTTTTGAGTTTTATTCTTCATTACCAGATCCAGCGGATGTTCTGGAACCACATGTTCTCATTCCAGAAGATTGGGTCCTCATAAAGAGACGCAGTGCCAAAGATCTTCAACCTCGCTGCAAAAGACCATTCCAGGTCCTCCTCGTCACAGAAACAGCTGTAAAGGTTGAAGGGAGACCGAATCGGATCCACGTGTCTCACAGTAAGAATCCTTAAACTTCCACCTGTTGTGTAAGTGGGGGGAATTGTAGGACATAATAACGCCTCTTTCCTTCCACCACCTAAGTCCCAGGGACCATAACATCCAACGCTAAAGATGTAGGTCCCCATCGGGTGAAGATCTCCAGCAGAATCATGTCTTTGTGGGCCAAATGTTTGGTCCGAATCTGTGTCTTCCTGCTGCACATCCGTATCTTCATTGCTGTGCTGATTATAACACTTATAAAGCCTGATGTTAATGACAGGTCCCAAGTCAACACAACAACAGCCTCACCAGCATCTGAGGTTAATGTTTCATCATTAACCTCCCCCTCCAGAGACTGTCACCTCTCCAGTCCATAATGAACACTGCTGCGAGGCTCATACACCTCAGCAACCGCTCCTCCTCTGCCTCGCCATTCTGTCAATCCCTGCACTGGCTTCCGTTACCTTTCAGAATCAAATTCAAATTATTGACACTGACTTTCAAAGCACTTCACAACTCTGCTCCACCCTACATCTCTGAACTCATCTCTATATACTCACCCACTCGCTTACTACGCTCCTCTACTGACCTGCTACTCAACTCTTCTCTCATTACCTCCTCACATGCTCGCATTCAAGACTTTGCAAGGGCTGCACCCCTCCTCTGGAACGCTCTCCCACGGTCTGTCCGACTTTCTCCCAACCTTTCTGCTTTCAAAAAATCTCTGAAAACGCACTTCTTTCGAGAAGCCTCCCCTCACTCTGCTTAACTACCAAACGCAACACCACATACAGTACCACATTTCTCACCCACTTAATTCAATCTTGCCCACTCCCACACCTTGTGTATTACTCCCTTCCCTTTAGACTGTATGCCTATGCATAGGGCCTTCCTCACCTCTTTGTACCTGTATTGATTGTGATGTTTGTTACTCCTTATATTCTATATATGTAATTCATGTGATGTAGTTGTATAATCACATTTACTTTACAGTGCTACGCAATATGTTGGCGCTATATAAATACATGTTAATAATAATAATAATAATAATAATCACCAGATCAGGTTAAATTTGTTCATAGAGACTTATATGCATAACTGTTTGAGCCTAATGATAATGCTCTTGTTAAAATGTATGTTATAGCAGCATCAACACTATTACTGATTGTTAGATATGTACACATTCTCCTTTGTCAGCTCACAGTATGACATACGTAGCAGAATCTCTATCCTGTCAGGACATAGTTAACAGTCCTTGAGGTAATTTGACACTTCTCCAGTATAACACTACACTTATTCCAATGGCCATCTCAGGATTCAGTAAAGCACCAGTAGTGTATTTTCATAAAACGGTGTCGCCCAAGGATATTGGTAAGTTGGTACACTTATGTTCTGATGGCCTTTGTATCAACAGTTCAGCTAATCATCATTTGTTGCTGTTGTTCTTGCTGTACCTCCTTATTTTCTCACTCTTTTCTAAAGGCAAATTCTTCTAGGCCTGTTCTGTTCTATCCTAAAAGTCTGAAATGACTTCAATGAACCACCACAGTGTATGAACATTATATACCAGATGTATTCTTATATAGGTTGTATGCATAGCATTTATAAGGTATGCTATATTTAATTGTCTTGCAGGCCCTGTTTGGCCCCCTTAATGGAGTGAACAGTTTCTAAGTGCCCATGAGGCCCTTCTAGAAACTGTTCAAGGTTATGTGTAACATCTGCTGAGAAGGTTCACAACTCAAACTTATTCATGCTGCTCGTGTGTAGTCACTTGCGTGACTAAAGGGGGGATTGAAAGGGTTAACTTCTATCCTTGAAACTTCTGTCCTTACTCAAACTTCTTTGTGCAAAACCTGCTTATATGGCACGTAGTCCCCAGCTGGTCTGAGCAGCCCCCAATGCCCTCGGGCGAATATGTTTCTTATCTCTTCTTATCTCTTCTTATCTTATCTTATCTTTTACATTGTTTCTTTCTGCAGACACACACTTCTCATTTTCCCTTAGGCTAAGGCATACCTTTGTAACACGTCATATTGGCTATATAAGCAACTGCTGTAACCCTAATAAATCGGAACTTGCTTTGTAACACACGAGCCTACTGTGTCGTTCTTTGCAAGACCCCTGCGCAGTGTATCTGGAGGGTGTAATCAGATGGTTTCTGCCGTGCCAAGACGAACCGGTTCGCATAGGGATAACACAAAGATAGCACAGTGAAAGCCTGGGATTCCTCCTGTTCCTTTCAAGTAGAACAGTATGTTGGTTCTTCAAAGCCAACATAACAATTCAATTATTTCCAGTCTAAGAAAGATCAATGGTCTCTAATCCCCCCACCCATTGTATCATCATCAATTATTTATATGGTGCCAGCAAGTTACACAACAATTAGCAACAATGTATAACCAACAGAGATCTTACAACTGATATAGGCAGATCAGGAAATATATAAATGCCCCCTCTAGCGCCAGTTTGTGTTTGTTTCCCATAATAAGGGTTAATTTGATGGGTTCTTAAAATTAGCAGAGCTGCAACTTGGCCCCACTAGGGAGTGAATGGGAAATTAAAAGTTAACAAATCCAAATAAAGACGTTGCCCCACCCTGTGTGACATCAGGAGTTAAAACAAGTCCCACTGGTTATAGAGAGAGAGAGAAGAACTTTCAGTTTCGTTTCTTGTTCCTGATTTCAGTGATGGCGTCGGCTGCTGATCTGAGAGACGAGCTGAGCTGCTCCATCTGCCTGAGCATTTATACTGATCCTGTATCCCTGCCGTGTGGCCATAACTTCTGCCGGGGCTGTATTGGGACAATATGGGACACCCAGGAGGGATCTGGGGCTTATTCCTGCCCTGAATGTAGAGCAGAGTATCAGGAGCGCCCTGCCCTGTACAGGAACAGAACTCTGGGTAACATCGCAGAGAGATTCCTTCCAACTGAGACAGAGCCGGGGGAGACTGGGATCTTCTGCACCTACTGTGTCCTCTCTCCTGTACCTGCTGCTAAATCCTGTCTCCTGTGTGAGGCTTCTCTGTGTGATACCCACCTGAGGGGGCACAGCAAGTCAGCAGAACATGTACTGACCCAACCCACCGACTCCTTTATGGGGAGAAAATGTTCTGTACATCACAAGGTTCTGGAGTATTACTGCTGTGAGGACTCTGTCTGTGTCTGTGTGTCCTGCTGTCTGGCCGGAGAGCACAGGGGCCACAGGGTGGAGCTGCTGAGTGAGGCCTCTGAGAAGAAGAAAGAGACACTGAGGAAAGTTCTGGAGAAACTGAGGCCAGAGAGAGAGGAGACTGAGAGAGGAGCCCAGAGACTGGAGGAGCGCAGGAGAGAAGTGGCAGAAAAATCAGCCGGTGAGACAGAGAGAGTCACTGCCCTGTTTAGAGACATCAGGGAACAGCTGGAAGCCCTGGAGAAGAGACTCCTGAGTGACATCTCCAGCCAGAAAGAGAAGCTCTCACTCACACTCACTGATCTGATGGAGCAGCTGGAAATAAAGAAGGACGAGCTGTCCAGGAAGATCCGTCACATTGAGGAGCTGTGCAACATGGCAGATCCACTCACTGTCCTACAGGAACGGGAATCACATGGAGCTGCAGATAATGAGGGGGGCAGAGAGAGACATGATATAAAGGTCCCTGCTGTAGGGGATCTGGATGTGGATCTGATCTCAGAGACATTACTCACAGGCTTAGCTGCCATTGTGACTGGGGTAAAGGGAAGGGTAATCCCTGGGCAGGAGGCTACAGACCTGTTACTGGATATAAACACGGCTGGGGATCCTGTATCTGTATCAGGGGACAGAAAATCTGCTTCCTACTCACTCACAGACCAACGTCTCCCACAAACCCCAGAGAGATTTCAGGTTCCTCAGACTTTAAGCAGCAGGAGTTACCCCTCAGGGCGACATTACTGGGAAGTGGAGGTCAGTGAATCAGAGGACTGGAGGGTAGGGGTGGCCTATCCCAGTATAGAGAGGAGAGGGGATCAGTCCTGGATTGGGGATAATAACAAGTCCTGGGGTTTGTGGAGATGGAATAATAAATATTCAGTGGGACATGACAGTAAAGGCACAAAGTTACCCCACGTCCCTTCCTGCAGGAGAATCAGGATCTCATTGGACTATGAGGCCGGACGTCTGTCCTTTTATGAGCTGAGTGAGCCAATCAGACACTTACACACCTTCACTGCCACATTCACTGAGCCCCTTCATGCTGCATTCTGGGTAGGGAGGGATAATGATGATGGTGCCTGGGTGAGAATCATTAGTTAGGGAACTGCCCAGCATTAAACCCATTGCCAGAGTTGCCCTTAGCCCAGTGATGGCAGGGAGGGAAGGGAGTGCAGGAGACACATTGATGTTGGCCAGTCTCTCTATCACTTGGGCAGCCATTTTAACCAAGTGCAGCAGATTTAAAAACACTGGTATTAAAGTGCAGTTACCAATAAGAACCAATAAGGATTTTGCTTTCATTTTGCAACTTTTAACAAACTGCTCAAATCTAATTGCTGATTGGTTTCTACGAGCAACTACAAATATGCAATTTAGCTCCCTTGTTTCTAAATCAGACCAAAAAAGTAATTTTCCCCCGACCAGAATTACATTTATTGATTATTGACGCAAATTAAGAACTGGCAGGGTCGGACTGGGTTGGAGGGACACCGGGTAAAAAACCGAAGTGCCCCGGCTCAGACCTGCTCCCCTTCTGGGCTGTGCTGCTGTGTTTGGGCATGAGCACGGCGGGAGGAACATGGTCAAGAACGACAGGACGGGGCCCCGTGACTGCCAGGAGGGCCCTTCAGGTTGCTGCTGTGGTGGGCCCCAATACTCTAGTTCAACCCTGACTGTTTAACATTTCTTAGGACACTACCTTTTCCCCTTCTCATACCAGCCAGACAAGTTGCAACTCCCTGTAACTCCCATCAGAGCATGCATTACACAGGAGTCTCTCTCTCAGATGGGCCCTCACTGGAGGAAACGTTTAAAACAGTTAACTGTTTATATCCTGGAACCTCAATCGGTCTCTCAGATGTTACGTTAAAGGAGAACTAAAGCCTAACTAAAGAAGTAGGTAGAAATGTTGTACATGATGTTTTGTGCTTCTGTACCAGCCCAAGGCAACCACAGCCCTTTAGCAGTAAAGATCTGTGTCTCCAAAGATGCCCCAGTAGCTCCCCATCTTCTTTTCTGCTGATTCACTGATTCACATGCTCTGTGCTGCTGTCACTTACTGAGCTTAGGGAGCCACTCACAATATACAGTACACATAGAATAGAAATGTCACAATATAAGGCTGATTAGTAATTAATACACATAATTACTACATGGCAGCACAGAAACCAGTGCAATTAGCATCAGAATTGAATAATCAGCAAACCTGTAGCATCAGCTTATATTACAGCCAGGGAAGGTCATTTTCTGCTGGATAATTAGTGACGAGCCCTAAGCTTAGCTTCTCAACAGCCAATCAGAGCCCACTGAGCATGTGAGTGTCACAGACACTTTCCAAGATGGTGACCCCCTGTGACAAGTTTGAAGTCCTGGATCATTGCTGCTATTGACAAGCTCAAACTTTAGCCTCGTGCAACAAGTTCACTATAAAAAAAATAGGCTATTTTTAGCCTCATTTATTTTTAGGGTTTAGTTCTCCTTTAAAATGACACTTCCTTGATGGGCACAGGCAGGATATTAGTAACAGCCAATAGTAGTTCTCACTAACCAGTGGGCAGACTATCTGAGATCTCTCTATCCCTGAGTCTATACACTTGAGCCCCTACACTGGCTGGTGTTGCCCAGGTACCGATCCTTCTGTGCTCCTCATTGGGGTCTCTGGCTGCTCTTAGTCTATCACCCCTAGATGGAACTATAACTCTCTCCTCACACTGATCCTATACTACATGAATACATTTTAGAAAACATCATCACCACTGCCACAATGATTCCCAGACACCCCCAGTCCCAGCTTGTCAGTTGTCTCCCATGTAATTCAGTTAAGTTGGGATGTCACAAAGGGACAGTTATTGGTCTTTATTTCTAACAATTTATTTCAACCTTATATTGACTCTGAAGTGAGTGTGTGAACCCCATGGGGTCCCTACTGATGGTAAATCCCTTACAGACCCTCTGAATCAGTTACAGGAATGGGATCCATCATCTGGAAACCCTTTATTGCTTCAAAGTACAGAAAGTCTGTCTCCCCTAGACTCCATTATATAGTGAATAAAGTACCCCCTTTTGTAAAATATAAGGATATTATAAGTTACCGAGGAGTTTCATGACCATATAAAAACACGAGGCCAAAGGCCGAGTTATACAGGTCATGGAACTCCGAGGTAACTTCTAATATCCTCATATTTTACAACTGGGGGTACTTTATTTATTATAATACACACATTTTAGTGAGTCATGTGACAGAAATGACATCAGAACTCACTGTTTATAACTGATGACATCAGAACTCACCGTTTATAAGGATATAATTTAGAAGATATTCACGGCTTTTGTGTATTATAATCAAATAATCCAAATTATTAAAACAGATTTCCTTTTTCTGTGTAATAATAAAACAGTCGCTTGTACTTGATCCCAACTAAGATATAATTAATCCTTATTGGAGGCAAAACCAGCCTATTGGGTTTATTTCATGTTTCTATGATTTTCTAGTAGAGTTAAGGAATGGAGATTCCAATTATGGAGAATCCGTTATTCGGAACATTGATAGATGGTTTAAAAGACAAGGAAATAAATGTTTGAAAGGAGATTGTTATGAACAAACTTGTAATGTGATACATTAGTGACTGTGTTGCTAATTTTGAGTAAATTTAACCCACAAATGAGGACAATAATAAAAGCACTATTGTGAAATAGTCCTAAATGTGCCCCTGAGTAAATCAGTAAATGACAGGAACAGAAATAAGAGATCTGGGGGCTCAGGTCCTGTAACTCCCTGGTGCTGCCAACTGACACAAAGATTTCTGGAGATTGTAACTCCCGGGGGCCCTCACAGATTAGGTTCATCCCTTTGATATTTTTGGATCCCTTTTTAGGGTCTGTTCATGTCTGTAACATCCAAGGAGACATGAGGTTGTGTCCAGTGGTTTAATTAGTCAGAGCCGGAGCCCCTAACAAGAATTACTGTATGGTAATTATACCACTCATTATTTGTCATGATTTAGATTGTAAGCTCTGATGAGCAAGGCTTATTTCTCTTCTTTACCTGTCACTATTTGTATGTAATCTGTGTTTGATGTAAATACTTGTTTTATGTACAATAATGCAGAATATACTGACACTTTATTAAATGCTTCTTAAAATTTTTTTCATGGTTTCATTGCCTTCCACCTTTAACTGGTCACATAACCCCTTAGTGACTTCTAATATCCTTATCATTTACAGTAGGGGATACATTATCCCTTATAATACATGAGTGATACTCAGAGTTCCCTGTATAACTCAGCCTGCAGCCTTGTGCCTTTATATGGTCACTGAACAACTCCTCAGTGACTTCTAATATCCTTATCATTTACAGTAGGGGGTACATTATCCCTTATAATACATGAGTGATACTCAGAGTTCCCTGTATAACTCAGCCTGCAGCCTTGTGCCTTTATATGGTCACAGAACAACCCCTCAGTGACTTCTAATATCCTTATCATTTACAGTAGGGGGTACATTATCCCTTATAAGACATGAGTGATACTCAGAGTTCCCTGTATAACTCAGCCTGCAGCCTTGTGCCTTTATATGGTCACAGAACAACCCCTCAGTGACTTCTAATATCCTTATCATTTACAGTAGGGGGTACATTATCCCTTATAAGACATGAGTGATACTCAGAGTTCCCTGTATAACTCAGCCTGCAGCCTTGTGCCTTTATATGGTCACAGAACAACCCCTCAGTGACTTCTAATATCCTTATCATTTACAGTAGGGGGTACATTATCCCTTATAATACATGAGTGATACTCAGAGTTCCCTGTATAACTCAGCCTGCAGCCTTGTGCCTTTATATGGTCACAGAACAACCCCTCAGTGACTTCTAATATCCTTATCATTTACAGTAGGGGGTACATTATCCCTTATAATACATGAGTGATACTCAGAGTTCCCTGTATAACTCAGCCTGCAGCCTTGTGCCTTTATATGGTCACAGAACAACCCCTCAGTGGCTTCTAATATCCTTATCCTCTGCTATGTGGTTGTCACTGACTGGTTCTACCCAGAGTTTCAAGCAAATTATCTACATAAATATGGCAAAAAATTGTTTACATTTCTGTTGAATATATAAAGTTATAGTACATGAGTAAGACCATGGTCAGACTGGGGCGGCGGGACACCAGGAAAACAGGAAAAAATCCAGTGGGTCCCGGCCCTCATGGACCCCCGCCAGCCCAGACCAGCTCCCCCGCTCCATCAAAACTAAAAAAAAAATATGCGGTGCACTATATGAGCAGAAGTTTGTGCATCGAGCTGTTTCTTGAACATGCGCACGGGGCCACCGAGGTTTGGATTCTGGTTGCCCCCAAATACTCCAGTTCGACCGTGAGTAAGATGTATATCCGCCTTATAATAAAAAAAAACTGCAGCTTCCAGGTTACTAATTAAAAGTAGATTTTATTGAATCAAGGAACATTTGTGCATAATAGTATTATTATTATCCTTTTTATTATTATTATTGTTATTATCATTATTGTTATATAATATCAACTAAAATAATCTTTTTAACAATTTCCCCTCAGTGAAAGGATAAGTAAACCTTTAAAATAAGTGAATGTAAAACTGATGAGGGGGCTATTCTAAACACTTTTGTCATTTACAGTCATTATTTATTTTGTTTTTATTCCAAGATATTAAGGGATACATGTGCTGTTAATATGAATGAATTGTGTTACAACAGCGCCACCTGCTGGTCATTTTTCCACCAGTCTGACCAGCAAGAAAGTTGTCAGGAGAAAGAAAAGAGGCTGATGTTTAGGAATTATGTGAGAAAGGTTTCTAAATCGAAATTTATTTAAAGAATCGATTTCCCTAAACTGAATAGGAGCAACCGAAAAACTCGAATCGAATTCAAACTCAATTTGATTCGAATTTTAAAAACTGGATTCGAGTTTTTTCTCCAAAAAAAAAATTGAATGTCTAGAAGGCTGCAAACAACTCCAAATTGATCCCAGGACATCTCACATTGAGTAAAACAACAATTCAGCAGGTCTTAGGTGACGAATAGTCGAATTCAAGTTCTTAAAGAGCCAGTCGATAGTGATGGGCGAATTTGCGCCGTTTCACTTCGCTGAAAAATTAGCGAATTTCGCGAAACGGCAAAAAATTCGCGAAACGGCGCCAGCGTCTCGTTTTTGACGCCGGCGTCCGTTTTTTTTTTGGCGCCGGCGAATTTTTTCCGCGAATTTTCGCGGGCATTTCGCAAATTTATTCGCCAGGTGCGAATCGCGCAAATTCGCGCCTGGCGAATAAATTCGCCCATCACTACCAGTCGATGATAAATCTGGATAATCTATTTTGAATTTTTAAAAAACTTGAATCGAATGTCAACAATTCCCTAGTCAACAGTTTTGCCCATAAAAAAACTCAACAATTCGAATTTCGAACATTAAATTCAACCCTTGATAAATCGGCCCCTGTGTGTATGTGACGTGCACATGATACTGTCACTTTGCTCTGGTAATTAAAGATAATTGACATCCGTGTGTTATTGTCTGACGGCTCTGGAGAATCCTGTGAGTAACTTCTTCTCCTGCCTCCCCAGCTCTAATATGGACCATTGGATCCTGCCTGAGACAGGGGAAGTGCTGATCTAAAAATGTTTGGGATATGGTTACAAACTGGTGGCTATTTCTCTGTCTGGCCTGTAAAAATGATGCTTAAAGGAGAAGGAAAGGTCTTCTAACTTGGGGTGACAAAAGTAAGGCACCCCCAAGTGATTGCATGTACTTACCTGAATAGACAACTTTTTAATTAAAGGGGTTGTAAACACAACTGTAATACCGACCCCCAGCACCCCCTAGTTTTCTATAGAAGTTACTGACAACCATAATTATAGATGCAAGAAAATCCACCAATAAGAATTCTACTGATCAAAAGCTTCATTATGAATGCAAATAAAACTGACCAATAAGAATGCTGATTCCTAACACCATGTCAGACATCTTGCTGTTATCTTACATATAGAGATAATTGTGTCATTTTATTTCATCATTATATTACACGGATAAAGAACAGACTTGTTCAGTGCTGGGAAATAGTGCTTAAAGCTTCCAAACTCCAATAACAGGAACAAAGAACAGGGAGTCAGGTTTATACAGCTCAGCTGGGATTCTCATTGGAGAATTTTTTGCATATTAATGCAGCCGCTGTCCATGGTGATTTGGGGAAAAGTTTTGGAAAAATTGAATTGTGCAATGTTGCTTTAAGAATACAACCCTGATGGTGCTGGACTACAGCTCCCAGCATGCCTTAACCTTCATTATATAGTATAGTATTCTGGGATTTGTAGTCCAGCCATAACTTAGTAAAGTTTGGTTGAGCAGTGCAGTGAAGCAGGGTTCAGCACCCCCTTAAAGTTCGGCTTTTTGCTCTATTGAGCGTCTGCCCTGGGAAATTTGAAGATAGAAGAAACCTGAAGCTTTCCCTCGGGACAGGTTCCCTCTAATTCCTTGTCCAACATGTGCCATTGGCTCCTGGCTGAGATCTTACCAGTCTGACCAATGAAAAGGAAAAGCTTAATGCCAATGTCATTGTTCCATTATTTCTCAGGACCGGCGGCTCATTATGTAACTGACAAACTGTATGTTTCTCCTTAGATAAGTAAAGTGATTTATATGGCTGCAAGTGGGACCGTTGCTCAGTCTATATCACTGTGATATAATGTAGGGACACACAACATATCACGTTTGCTATAGATCTCTCCATTTCTATAGACAGTTATACACATCCATGAGCCCACACTTTACACACTAGTGCAACACATTCCCACTATGAACAGAAGGTGGGACATTGATAGAGGTTGACAGGGCAGCCATCAGGGGGGACAGGGGGGGAGAGTTGTAGGTGGCCGAGGGTAAGGGGGGCCCGAGGGTAAGGGGGGCCCGGCCATGCCACACTCTTGATTAGCCGGGCCCTCCTGCTTTCTGAGAGCTGCTGACTTCGGGAAGGCAGGGCGGGAGCACAAGGGGAGGGATCTTCTGTCCATTCCCTCCCCTTATTGGTCACTGAGTTTAAGTCCCGGTTGAGCTGCTCAGGGATTGGATAGCTGAGGTTTGAACGTCTCCTCCAGCTCATCCAATCACCATGCAGCTTTACCATGACTTGAAATTCTGTGACCAATAAGGGAAGAAAATGCTGTCACTGGAAGAAGATGCAGTCACCTGTGCTCCCCTCCTCCCTTCTGTAGTTGGCAGCTCAATGACAGCAGGTGGGCCCCACTAATGAACTGTAAGTGTGACATGGCAGGGCCCCCCTAAAGGTAACCCTTTTTGGTTCCTCTTGTGTGGTGGGGCCCTGGGCACCAAAGTTTTTTAAACTTCTGGGGGGCAAGTTTTGTTACATGGACGTTTAATGGGGGCCCTGGCCACCAATTTTCTTATAACGTGTGGGGGGGGGCCTGACCATCAATATTTTTTTATATTTTTATCATCATGTGGGAACCATAGCCACCAATGTTTTTTTTAGTGTATGGTGGGGGGTGGACCTGTGGGGTGTGGAGGGCGGACCTTTTAGGTGGGGGTCCAGGAATTTTTTTTTGTATGGGGCCCTTCGATTTCTGATGGCGGCCCTGGAGGTTGATAGTGGAGGACTGGGAATGAGAGATACAGGGGAGAGAACTGACGACAGGGAATAGGAAGTGTTATTGGGAAGAGGGGGCACTTTGTCATTCTGGTGAGCAGGGTCAGACTGGAGCAATGGGGGCCCACAGGACTGCAATATGAAGGCCCCTCCAGGCAGTCACTGGGGGCACCTCCCGGCTTCCCTTTGAATTCCTGAGCGGAGACACAACGGCACAAGTGGTTGTTTAATAGGGAGCCCGATAAGGGGGAGCAGGTCTGGGCCGGCGGGGCCCCTGAGGTTTTTTCCAGGTGTCCCACCAGCCCAGTCCGACACTGCTGGTGAGACAGATATTGAATTTAGCTGATCTACTAACTGAAATAGTTATCCTGTCTTTGTTAGGGCAGACTGGCCAACATCTATGTGTCTCCTTTCCTTCCCTGCCATCCATTGTCGGACTGGACCACAGGGATACCAGGAAAACTCCCGGTGGGCCCAGGTGTCAGTGGCCCCTCATGGTGCTAAACATTTGGCCTATTTCATGGTCATTCCCTATTTCTATGAGAACAAAGAGGCTAAATAGCAGGAATAATAGGTTATAGTATGTAAAGAAAACAGAATAGGAGCAGGGGTAAGTAGAGTAGGCACGTGCCTAGGGTGCAAAGCTGGGGGGGCGCCAGGCACGCGCCTTCTCTGCTTCTCATACCCCCTAGTCCGGTCCTCGCTTGCAGGTGAATCTGGCGTGTGTGTGCTTTTTAGCACATGCACACTGTTCTTTGCGGCTTCTTATTTTTGTGAATACCTGCGTTGGCTTTTCGCGCATGTGCGCATTCAGTTTTTTCTCGCATGCGAGCATCCAGTATTTCTGCGCATGCGTGTCTGTTGGCATTATGCCCGGCCAGGCAGCCTAGGGTGCCTACCCGGGTTTGCCTGGCGCTGAATAGGAGAATAGGGGTTAATTGAGGAGATGAAGAATAATAGTACTGAGAGTGGCCCCTGGTCTTTATGGTGGGCCCCTGGTGTCCCAGTCTGACACTGCTGCCATCACTCTGGCAATGGGTTTAATGCCAGGCAGTTCCCTAACTAATGATTCTCACCCAGGCACCATCATCATCATCATCATCCCCCCATACCCAGAATGCAGCATGAAGGGGCTCAGTGAATGTGGCAGTGAAGGTGTGTAAGTGTCTGATTGGCTCACTCAGCTCATAAAAGGACAGACGTCCGGCCTCATAGTCCAATGAGATCCTGATTCTCCTGCAGGAAGGGACGTGGGGTAACTTTGTGTATTTACTGTCATGTCTCACTGTATATTTATTATTATACCATCTGCACAAACACCAGGACTTGTTATTATTCCCACTCCAGGACTGATCCCCTCTCCTCTCTATACTGGGATAGGCCACCCCTACCCTCCAGCCCCCTGATTCACTGCCCTCCACTTCCCAGTAATGTCGCCCTGAGGGGAAACTCCTGCTGCTTAAAGTCTGAGCATAATCCTGAAATCTCTCTGGGGTTTGTGGGTGACACTGGTCTGTGAGTGAGTAGGAAGCAGATTTCCTGTCCCCTGATACAGATACAAGATTATGAGCCGTGTTTATATCCAGTAACAGGTCTGTAGCCTCCTGCCCATAGATCCTTCCCTTTACCCCAGTCCCAATGGCAGCTAAGCCTGTGAGTAATGTCTCTGAGATCAGATCCACATCCAGATCCCCTACAGCAGGGACCTTTATATCATGTCTCTCTCTGCCCCCCTCATTATCTGCAGCTCCATGTGATTCCCGTTCCTGTAGGACAGTGAGTGGATCTGCCATGTTGCACAGCTCCTCAATGTGACGGATCTTCCTGGACAGCTCGTCCTTCTTTATTTCCAGCTGCTCCATCAGATCAGTGAGTGTGAGTGAGAGCTTCTCTTTCTGGCTGGAGATGTCACTCAGGAGTCTCTTCTCTAGGGCTTCCAGCTGTTCCCTGATGTCTCTAAACAGGGCAGTGACTCTCTCTGTCTCACCGGCTGCTTTTTCTGCCACTTCTCTCCTGCGCTCCTGCAGTCTCTGGGCTCCTCTCTCAGTCTCCTCTCTCTCTGGCCTCAGTTCCTCCAGAACTTTCCTCAGTTTCTCTTTCTTCTTCTCAGAGGCCTCACTCAGCAGCTCCACCCTGTGGCCCCTGTGCTCTCCGGCCAGACAGCAGGACACACAGACACAGACAGACTCCTCACAGCAGTAATACTCCAGAACCTTGTGATGTACAGAACATTTTCTCCCCATAAAGGAGTCGGTGGGTTGGGTCAGTACATGTTCTGCTGACTTGCTGTGCCCCCTCAGGTGGGTATCACACAGAGAAGCCTCACACAGGAGACAGGATTTAGCAGCAGGTACAGGAGAGAGGACACAGTAGGTGCAGAAGATCCCAGTCTCCCCCGGCTCTGTCTCAGTTGGAAGGAATCTCTCTGCGATGTTACCCAGAGTTCTGTTCCTGTACAGGGCAGGGCGCTCCTGATACTCTGCTCTACATTCAGGGCAGGAATAAGCCCCAGATCCCTCCTGGGTGTCCCATGTTGTCCCAATACAGCCCCGGCAGAAGTTATGGCCACACGGCAGGGATACAGGATCAGTATAAATGCTCAGGCAGATGGAGCAGCTCAGCTCGTCTCTCAGATCAGCAGCCGCCATCACTGAAATCAGGAACAAGAAACGAAACTGAACTTTACTCTCTATAACCAGTGGGACTTGTTTTATCTCACACAGGGTGCAGCAAAGGATTTTATTTGTTCTTTAGCTTCCTGTTAAAGGAACAATAACACCAACAAATGATATTATTGTATAAAACGAATTAAAACATAATGTAGTGTCGTGCTGCTAAAAACTGCTTAAACTGGTGTGTTTGCTTCACAAACTGTACTATAGTTTATATAAACAAGCTGCTGTGTAGCCATGGGGGCAGCCATTCAAGCACAGGATACACAGTAGATAACAGATAAGTACTACTATAGTTTATATAAACAAGCTGCTGTGTAGCCATGGGGGCAGCCATTCAAGCACAGGATACACAGTAGAGAACAGATAAGTACTACTAAAGTACTACTATAGTTTATATAAACAAGCTGCTGTGTAGCCATGGGGGCAGCCATTCAAGCACAGAATACACAGTAGATAACAGATAAGTACTACTATAGTTTATATAAACAAGCTGCTGTGTAGTCATGGGGGCAGCCATTCAAGCACAGGATACACAGTAGATAACAGATAAGTACTACTATAGTTTATATAAACATGCTGCTGTGTAGCCATGGGGGCAGCCATTCAAGCACAGGATACACAGTAGATAACAGATAAGTACTACTATAGTTTATATAAACAAGCTGCTGTGTAGCCATGGGGACAGTAGATAACAGATATGTACTATTATAATTTATATAAACAAGCTGCTGTGTAGCCATGGGGGCAGCCATTAAAGCACAGGATACACAGTAGATAACAGATAAGTACTACTATAGTTTATATAAACAAGCTGCTGTGTAGCCATGGGGGCAGCCATTCAAGCACAGGATACACAGTAGATAACAGACAAGTAATACTATAGTTTATATAAACAAGCTGCTGTGTAGCCATGGGGGCAGCCATTCAAGCACAGGATACACAGTTTCAGTAGGTGCTGGGGGGTCGGGGGATATACTGTGCCAATGGCATTTGGGGGGATACATATCACCACCTGATCCTGGGGATAGGGATACATTTTGATACCAGGTGCTGGGGGTATATATTATGCCACTTGTTGCTGGTGGGGTAAATCCCCTATTAATGCTGGAGGTGGGTGGGGGGATGTTACACTGTTATGTAATGGGGACAGGCTAGAGCTTAGTAATATCTCAGTGTGGGGGGTGTAATGTCAGTGGGTTGTGATGGGCGAATCTGTGACCCATTTAAGTCAACAGGTGTCAAAATAAATTTTACGTGTGACAATTTTTATACTCAGGACTATTTTGTACAAATGCATTAAAGGAGAAGGAAAGCCAAAAAAATACTTTAGCTCTGAATGCTGCCAGTGTATGGTATATATAGTTACCAGCAAGCATTCTCCTATTACTTTTTCCCTCAATCTTTTCGCTCCAATCGATTTTTTAAAAAGTATAGACATGTATGAAAAAGTGACCTTTGCTTCTGTGAGAAATCCATAGAATTAGGGCACACGCATGCGCAATAGCTTCCAGCCGTGCCCTGCGCATACGCTGTATTAGCTTCCTCGTGACGCAATGATGATGCAGTCACGTGACCTAGCTGACGCGTCATCACTGACCTCTCTGCCCCCCCCCCTCTAAATCCAAGGTCCAATAGCTGTTACAGCTTCCCCGTTGCCAGGAAACGACAACAGTTTGTGCACAGAATAAGCACCGTTTTAAGCGTTTTTACTGCAGCGTTTCAGGAGGGGCCTGATGGAGAACAAAGTGAAGGTAATTTTGTTTTTTGGCTTTCCTTCTCCTTTAAGGTCAACCGGTGTCTGAATTATTTTGATGTGGGACAATTTTTTATGCGCGTGAGTATTCTGACGTGCAACAATTTTTTTGTTGTGGCGGATTTCTTGCCAGCAAATTTTCATCACCTATTATTTATTCGCCGGCTGTGAAACATAGAAATTCATTGTAAATCCATGCCTGGAGAAATTATTCTCCCATCACTGGGTGCTAATGATTTTTTTATATTCAATTTCAAAATCTGACATGGGGCTAGACATATTGTCAGTTTCCCAGCTGCCCCCAGTCATGTGACTTCTGCTCTGATAAACTTCACTCACTCTTTACTGCTGTACTGCAAGTTGGAGTGATATCACCCCCTCCCCCACCAGCAGCCTAACAACAGAACAATGGGAAGGTAACCAGGTAGCAGCTCCCTAACACAATATAACAACTCCCTGGTAGATCTAAGGACAGTACTCAATAGTAAAATCCAGGTCCCACTGAGACACATTCAGTTATATTAAGTAGGAGAAACAACAGCCTGCCAGAAAGTAATTCCATCCTAAAGTGCAGGCACAAGTCACATGACTGGGGGCAGCTTTGAAACTAGCAATATGTCTAGCCCCATGTCAGATTTCAAAATTGAATATAAAAAAATCTGCTTGCTCTTTTGAGAAATGGATTTCAGTGCAGAATTCTGCTGGAGTAGCACTATTAACTGATGTGTTTTGAAAAAAAAACATGTTTTCCCATGACAATTTCCCTTTAAGTAGTATATTTGGTAAGTACTTAATAAGTAATAGTTGAGACTCACGAGGATGGAGCTCAGAGTAAGTCTCTTTCCCATTGCAGAGTAACACAGGGGTTTCAGGACAGGAGGAGTGGTGAGTAATGAGTGAGTAGAGTTCCAAGTACTGAAGGTTTCTGATGGCTTCTCTTCCTTGCAGGCGGCAGAAGAATCCCCATCTGGGCCGGAATTCTATTTCAGTATGCACCAGACGTCCGCAGTCTGTCTGCTCCCCCGCTCCCCCAGGTGTGTATGCACACATGTGTATGAACACGTGGATAAGTAAAGTTTGTATTGCGTATAGTCCACAGTGCATTAGGAAAGTTATGCGTCTGGGCTGCACGCCGCCCCTGGAATCGCGCTGGACTAGGCCCGGGGCTTTGTTACCTCCCCACAAATCCTGGCCTGCTGGTTTTATATCTAAAAAATAATCTGCATTTTCCTCCAAGCAGTTCTTCTTCCTCTCTAAATGCCACATTTTCCTACCTGCCACGATGTCTCCAGTTGCTGCTCCTGTGGCTGTTCTGTTGCCTCCACTGCTTGAAGGATTTCTTCCTTCGATGCCAGACTTTCCTCCTCCTCCCCCCTTGGACCAATCCCTCTCAAAGTTCTCCTCTGCCTCCTACTCCCTGAATTAACCTCTGTGACACACCCTTGCCATTGGTTTTACTCTCCTCTACCCCCTGGAGATGCCTCCTCTGCCTCCTCCTCTTTGCTGTGACAGACTCTTGCTGTGAGACGTCCCTTCCTCTCTCTGACAGGGCTGTTTCAACTCAAAATCCAACACCTCTTCATATTGTCCCTATGGTTGAGCCATGACATGAAACTACAATTATCAGACGGGGGCACTGACCTACACTTTAAATCCTCCTCTTTAAATTACCCCTGTGGCTCACTCTTGTTTCCCAGGACACTGCCTGGTCCCATTGCCCCTTGGCTCTCCAGCAGGTGCTCACTCCAGTCTTCAAACTGTCCCTCCTCTCCATGAGACACTGCCTGGGCTCATCTTCACATTGTACAACAGTGACCACACAACAGGCAACACACAATCTGTCTGACCCTCCTCTCAACTGGACATTGACTGGTTCCTTCTCATTCTCTGGAAGTGCCTCTTCCTTACAGAATCCTCCCTTTTCTCAAACTATCCCTAATCCCCCAGTAGGGGCATCACTGTCTTTAAACTGCTCTTCATCAACCCAAAAGTGCCTCTTCCTCCCAGAATCATCCTCCCCCCAAGAAGGCATGTATTTTTTAAAGGGATATCATCATGAGATCCCTCATTACCATTACAAATAAATTGTTATTTTCAACACTCAGCACTGGGGGGGATTCACCAACAATATCTTTATTGGACCCAAGAATATTCCTTGTCCTTGTGTGGCCCCCAGGCAGGTCCAAATCCCATCAGGGCACTTCTTATTCTCAGCACAGATCTATCTGCACCTGCAATATTTAGCTCTGTCTCATGTATGACTATGAAGATTTTCATTCATCCAAGTCATGGTATATCTAGTATAGGTCAATCTAACAACAACTGGACTTGCTGAGTAATTAATGAAGACGTTTCACATCCGAACAGCTTCTTCAGTACAACTGACTGGTGTGGGAAATTCATATAAACTCTTCCACTAATCCAATCACAATGGCACATTGTAACTCTTCAGAGAGGTAAAACTCACAGAGGTGTAGATTGTGTGTAGTTACTGTGATAGGATTATCCAATGTGTCATGTGACTCCTAGATACAGCTGTTACTTGTGAGAGTTGTATGAATGGATGTGTGACGTGTTCTGAATCCTCCGGGGTACAGATGTTAGAACAGCATTGTATGTAGCAGACAGGTGGTGTCGAAGGCCCCCGCCTCTGTTCAGAGATGGTTTCTCACCCTTGACATGAATCGCCTCTTTCACGCCTCGTTCAAACCAGCGTCTTCTTTATCCAAGATTTGGACCTTGTTATCTTCAAAGGAGTGTCCCTTGTCTTTTAGGTGTAGAAAGACAGCTGAGTTTTGCCCTGTAGAGTTCTCCCTCCTGTGCTGAGCCATTCGCTTGGTGAGCAGTTGTTTTGTCTCCCCAATGTATAGATCTGTGCTCTCCTCCCTACACTGGACTCCGTATATCACATTACTTCGTTTTTCTTTTGGTGTTGGATCCTTTGGGTGTACCAGTTTTTGTCTCAGTGTGTTGCTTGGTTTGAAAAACACAGGGACGTGGAGTTTATTGGAAATCCCACTGAGTTTCTCTGACACTCCAGCTACATATGGGATGACTATGTTTCACCTACTATGTGTCTCCGGGTGGTTATTTCTATTGGTGTTCCTGTTGGGCTCGGTTACTGCTGTTTTGACAAAGGCCCAGTCTAGGTAGCCACACTGTCTTATGTAACAGCTGCCCCCTTAGCTCATGACAAGGTTACAGATATATAGAAACATTGGGGTGTCACCCTGCTATAGTTCCAGGGGTACCCAGGGTACAAATAAGCACTCACCCCAAATCTCCCCCTAACTGACCTTCAGACTGGGCCCCCTTAGCTCATGACAAGGTTACAGATATATAGAAACATTGGGGTGTCATCCTGCTATAGTTCCAGGGGTACCCAGGGTACAAATAAACACTCACCCCAAATCTCCCCCTAACTGACCTTCAGACTGGGCCCCCTTAGCTCATGACAAGGTTACAGATATATAGAAACATTGGGGTGTCACCCTGCTATAGTTCCAGGGGTACCCAGGGTACAAATAATCACTCACCCCAAATCTCCCCCTAACTGACCTTCAGACTGGGCCCCCTTAGCTCATAACAAGGTTACAGATATATAGAAATATTGGGGTGTCATCCTGCTATAGTTCCAGGGGTACCCAGGGTACAAATAAACACCCACCCCAAATCTCCCCCTAACTGACCTTCAGACTGGGCCCCCTTAGCTCATAACAAGGTTACAGATATATAGAAACATTGGGGTGTCACCCTGCTATAGTTCCAGGGGTACCCAGGGTACAAATAAACACTCACCCCAAATCTCCCCCTAACTGGCCTTCAGACTGGGCCCCCTTAGCTCATAACAAGGTTACAGATATATAGAAACATTGGGGTGTCACCCTGCTATAGTTCCAGGGGTACCCAGGGTACAAATAAACACTCACCCCAAATCTCCCCCTAACTGGCCTTCAGACTGGGCCTCCTTAGCTCATAACAAGGTTACAGATATATAGAAACATTGGGGTGTCACCCTGCTATAGTTCCAGGGGTACCCAGGGTACAAATAAACACTCACCCCAAATCTCCCCCTAACTGGCCTTCAGACTGGGCCCCCTTAGCTCATAACAAGGTTACAGATATATAGAAACATTGGGGTGTCACCCTGCTATAGTTCCAGGGGTACCCAGGGTACAAATAAACACTCACCCCAAATCTCCCCCTAACTGGCCTTCAGACTGGGCCTCCTTAGCTCATAACAAGGTTACAGATATATAGAAACATTGGGGTGTCACCCTGCTATAGTTCCAGGGGTACCCAGGGTACAAATAAACACTCACCCCAAATCTCCCCCTAACTGGCCTTCAGACTGGGCCTCCTTAGCTCATAACAAGGTTACAGATATATAGAAACATTGGGGTGTCCCACACACATGACGGAGGATTGTGTGTGCATCTATGGTCAGCTTTAGGATTCAAACTGGCCAGTCATCTTGTTGTGTGTCACATGATCCACAGTATGAAGCCTGGACTAGAATGAATAGAAAGTCCATTATTATGGCACTGGGGTCCATATCAGTAACTAGTTGCTATCTATAATGCACATCATGTATCTGAGAAAATAAAGAAAATGGAAATGGAAACAAACTTAACAACTAATAAAGCAAAAATTAGAAGTGTGTCACTATGAATGATACATAAGTTGCATTTTGCCCAAAGACAGATAATGTATCATAATAAGAGATAAATAGGTTACATCTCACACGAAGTGAACACTTTAAAGATGTAATAATTAAATATGCACGTGAAGCCAGTCATATAAATACATTCATAATTATGCTCTCATTTAAGTCTATGGGGCTAAGTACATTCATGGTGAAAATCCATTCACTCTCTTTGGATAACAGGGTTGTCTCAAGGTCACCACCTCTGATACCAACTTAATGGCTGATATTTAGAACCCGACCTATTCGGTTCTGCTGACCCTTGAGGGATGTGAATCCATGTGGGTGAATGCGGGGGTGACTCTAGACTAGGGGCCGATTCATTAACTTCGAGTGAAGGATTCGAAGGTAAAAAGCTTCGAATTTCGAAGTATTTTTTGGGTACTTCGACCATCGAATTGGTTAAATTCGATCGAATTCGAACGATTCGAAGTAAAAATCGTTCGACTATTCGACCATTCGATAATCGAAGTACTGTCTCTTTAAAAAATACTTTGACCACCTACTTCGGTAGATAAAACCTACCGAAGTCAATGTTAGCCTATGGGGAAGGTCCCCATAGGCTTGCCTGTGATTTTTTGAAGGATTTTCCTTCGATCGTTGGATTAAAATCCTTCGAATCGTTCGATTCGAAGGATTTAATCCTTCGATCGATCGCAGGATTTGCGCAAAATCGTTCGACTTCGATATTCGAAGTCGAACGATTTTAGTTCCCAGTCGAATATCGAGGGTTAATTAACCCTCGATATTCGACTCTTGATGAATCGGCCCCCTAGGAGTCGAATTGGGTGATTTCTATAACCCCTACCCCTCTTTCATTAGTCTTTGCCTGTGATAGAAATATGACATAACAAGTTCCTGGGTTCATTTCCCAGACTAAATTCTGCTCTTTATATGTACCACCAGCCCACTGCCCCTAGTTAATCCTTCTCCCTGGTCCTAACTAGGTTTTATTGTGTTATACTGAACTACTTTATTTTAATTTGGTTAATAAAAGTCATGTATTAATTGAGTGTATATAAATGAGGTCTTGGACACGGTCGGATGGGACGGTGCAAATAAATGGGTCAGTTCTTTTTCTTTTTTCTCTCCTTGTGATTTATTACTTGACCCTGAACACTATCTACTGTTTTTCATACTTGATGGGAGGTGCACCCCAATACTCCATTTACATTTTGGGTGTCACCTAATAGGTCTCCTGCATCCAAAACTGCGGTGTCTGCCTGACCCGTTCTGTTCCTTGGGTCTGATCCTTATAACAATGTAGCAGGAGTTACGTCTCCTCCAGGGCTTTTAATCACCTGACTTGCAATCATTTGTTTGGGGAGTCAGCGAATATTAACAGACAGATATTGATTTTAATAGCAATTAAATTCACACTGAGAATTTATATTCTTGGAAATCCTCATCTTTTGTCTGTGCAAGTTCCAGAATAAATTAGAGTAATGTTAATGTCCTAGTCTCAATGTAACAGCTGATATCTAAGCAAAGACACAGTGAGTGCAAAATGGAAAACTATTAACATCAAATATCTTTATATTCCCAATTTAATGACGGACAGACTGTTCCCTGGTCTGCCATGACGTGGGCTCACTATGTACCTCACAGACACATTTGGGGGCCGATTCACTAACTTCGAGTGAAGGATTCGAAGGTAAAAAACTTTGAATTTCAACGTTTTTTTTGGAGCTACTTCGACCATCAAATGGGCTACTTCGACTTTCGACTATGACTACAACTTCGAATAGAAGGATTCGAAGTAAAAATCATTCGACTATTCGACCATTCGATAGTCGAAGTACTGTCTCTTTAAAAAAAACTTCGACCCCCTAGTTCATCATCTAAAAGCTACCGAAGTCAATGTTAGTCTATGGGGAAGGTCCCCATAGGCTTGGCTAACTTTTTTTGATCGAAGGATATTCCTTCGATCGTTGGATTTAAATACTTCGAATCGTTCGATTCGAAGGATTTTATCATTCGATCGAAGGAATTATCGTTCGATCGAACTATCTGCGTTAAATCCTTCGACCTTGATATTCGAAGTCGAAGGATTTTAATTCCTAGTCGAATATCGAGGAATTTGATGCACCTCTGGACTCATACATCAGAAGGGAGAATAGACTGCTATGTAGTTGTTCTGTGACCCAAAAACTGGGATTAACCCTTTCCAGCCGCAGGAACAAAAAACACGTTGTTAGATCTAGGGAGATGGGATTTTTACTGGAAGATTATTTAGCATTTTAGGGGTGTTGCTGAGCCCGGAGAGCTGGGGAGAACTTTTTCACTATTGCTTTAAGGATACAATTCTGATGTTGCTGAATGACAGCTCTCACAATGCTTTAACCCTTCATAATACAGAATATAGAGTTTGCCTTGATTTGTAGTGTAAAGCTGAGCAGCAGTGTTTACATCAAAGGCATAAGATGTTAGTTGCTAGATGGGGCTTCTGTTGTTGAGAAGAGAAGTGTAAGCTTTATGGTCTATTTCAAAACTTTACGTTGGTGCTTTTGTTCCCCTGTGAGTAATGTAATGATAATATGCATGTATATATGTTTGTATATATTTATTTGTATAGCGCTACTTGTGAATGATAAGTGAGCAGAACAAACAGGGGGTCATTACAATAATAAATACAAATAAATACAATACAAATAAGGTAGAATTCAAAAGATTTTACCACAAGAGCTCCGATCGAACGATTTGAATGATTTTAAGCGATCGATTGAAGGATTTTTATTGGACCAAAAAAAACTTAGAAAAGTGCTGGGGAAGGTCTCCATAGGCTAACATTGCACCTCGGTAGGTTTAAAGTTGCGAAGTATTTTTTAAAGAGACAGTACTTCAACTATCAAATGGTCGAATAGTCAAACAATTTGACTCGATCGAATTTGACCAATTCGATGGCCGAAGAACCCAAAAAAATACTTCGAAATTCGAATTTTCTTCCATTCTAATTCCTCACTCGACCTTAGTAAATCTGCCCCTTAATGTCTGGTGCAACAAACAAATATATACTGGGGCAACAAAAACCATGAATTTCAGAAAAGCTAATTTTAGTGCCTTGAGGGCTGCCCTTCAGAGCATTGATTGGAGCATTATATTTTCAAATAAAAACACAGAACAGAAATGGTTGTCATTTAAACTATTAAATCATTACTGTTCTCAATGTATTCCCTTAAAGGGGTTGTTCACCCTCAAAGAACTAGTTATTTTCAGATAGATCACCAGAAATAAAGACCTTTTCCAATTACATTCTATTTTCTATGTGTGACTATTTTTCTAATATTTTGTAAAGTGTAATTTTTCTAAAGCAGCTCTGGGAGGGGGGTCGCCGCCCCTGTAACCTGTTCTAAATAAATACATTTAGTTGATACATTAAGTTGATCCATTTCTTATCTTTGTCCCTGCTGAGCAGAATCTCTGGGTTTCATTACAGGCAGCTGTTAGAATTGATACAATAGTTACTGATACTCCAGAGATGAGAAATGTATCAACTAAAAGTTGCAAAATTGTAACAGTTCCGAATCTGCACCTGAATTACTGCCAGACCAGAGACAGTACCATTAAACTTTAACCCTTTAAGTGCCAAGAACGTAGCTCCTACGTTCTTTTAAAAAAGGCTTTAAGTGCCAAGAACGTAGGAGCTACGTTCTGTACTAAGTCAGCGCTCCCTCTGCACGCGCAGCAAAAACAGCGTGCAGAGAGGAGCGATCAGCGCCACAACCCCCTAGGCAACGAGCTTACCTGCAGCAGATCGCCGATCCTTGCCGACCCCCTTCTCCAGGAGCGACACAGACGCAGCAACAGCTTCCTTGTCGCAGGACCCGGACCCCACGTGTTCCAGCGCCGCCCACGCACTTCCTGCTGCTCTGACTCATCGATCCTGGACCCTACAGCTCTGAAAAGGACCCCCTTCATCTAGATTCGGTAAGTGCCCCCTTTTTTTTACTTATTTAGTACATTTACAAGCATTTACATGTACACAATGCACATATTAGTAAAAGTAGTTTTTTTTTTTTTTTTTTACTTTTCTGACTTTTCTGATTTTTTAGATTTTGCACACTTTGGCACTTATTTACACACTCACATACACATATGCACAAATGTATACACTTTTTAGAGCTGTAAATCCATGCATACACAAACACACACTTATAGGGGTTTTTTGTACTTTTTTTTTTTTTTTAGCTCTTCATTTTCAAGTTTCCCTCTTGTTATTTCCCCAAAAAACGTTAGATTTCATAGCGTGACTACTGGATCAAGCATTCTGACCACTAACCACGCTGTCAGAAAAGTTATTTTGTTATTTCGTTGATTTTCCTAATTGTATTTGATTTTTTGTGATTTTTATTGCAGTTTTATGCTTGCATTGTTTTTCCTTGTGTCATTTTTTAGCATCGCTTACACTTTGATCATTTGGGGTAGAAACACATTTTTAGCAATTCTGTGTTCATCAGAATGTGTACTTTCCAAAAATATATGGTTTTGGGGGGTCTTTGTACTGTTAGGGGGTCTTACGGCACATTATATGCAGTCAGTATGCTATGTTCACAGAAGGCGAATTGACAGCCGAGAAAATTCTTATGCACTGTTTTCATTTGGGGTCCGCACGTGCCCACCTGCTTTGGGATATCTATGCATATTGGGCATCATACTGTTCAGTAGACCCTTGGCGTCAATATTTATGGTGTTTTCTAATTGTATGTAAGAAATTGGGTGAGATAAATGCGACCAACTGCAATATTTTTAGGCGATTTTCAGAAATATCATAAAAACTGCTGCCTTTAGCGTTGCTTTGCAGTATGTACGTTTGGAGTAGAAAGACAGTTTTAGCTAATTTTTATTCGGCACAATGTGTACTTTCCAAAAATATATGGTTTTGGGGGGTCTTTGTACTGTTAGGGGGTCTTACGGCACATTATATGCAGTCAGAGTGCTATGTTCACAGAAGGCGAATTGACAGCCGAGAAAATTCTTATGCACTGTTTTCATTTGGGGTCCGCACGTGCCCACCTGCTTTGGTATATCTATGCATATTGGGCATCATACTGTTCAGTAGACCCTTGACATCAATATTTAGGGTGTTTTCCATTTGTATGTAAGAAATTGGGTGAGATAAGTGCGACCAACTGCAATATTTATAGGCGATTTTCAGAAATATCATAAAAAACGCTGCCTTTAGCGTTGCTTTGCAGTATGTACGTTTGGAGTAGAAAGACAGTTTTAGCAAATTTTTATCTGGCAGGATGTGTACTTTCCAAAAATATATTGTTTTGGGGGTCTTTGTACTGTATGGGGGTCTTACAGCACATTATATGCAGTCAGTGTACTATGTTCACAGAAGGCGAATTGACAGCCGAGAAAATTCTTATGCACTGTTTTCATTTGGGGTCCGCACGTGCCCACCTGCTTTGGTATATCTATGCATATTGGGAATCATACTGTTCAGTAGACCCTTGGCGTCAATATTTATGGTGTTTTCTAATTGTATGTAAGAAATTGGGTGAGATAAATGCAACCAACTGCAATATTTTTAGGCAATTTTCAGAAATATCATAAAAACCGCTGCCTTTAACGTTGCTTTGCAGTATGTACGTTTGGAGTAGAAAGACAGTTTTAGCAAATTTTTATTCGGCAGAATGTGTACTTTCCAAAAATATATAGTTTTGGGGGGTTTTTGTACTGTTAGGGGGTCTTACAGCACATTATATGCAGTCAGTGTGCTATGTTCACAGAAGGCGAATTGACAGCCGAGAAAGTTCTTATGCACTGTTTTCATTTGGGGTCCGCACGTGCCCCTCTGCTTTGGTATATCTATGCATATTGGGCATCAAACTGTTCAGTAGACTCTTGAAGTCAATATTTAGGGTGTTTTCCATTTGTATGTAAGAAATTGGGTTGGATAAGTGCGACCAACTGCAATATTTTTAGGCGATTTTCAGAAATATCATAAAAACCACTGCATTTAGCATTGCTTTGCAGTATGTACGTTTGGAGTAGAAAGACAGTTTTAGCAAATTTTTATTCGGTAGAATGTGTACTTTCCAAAAATATATGGTTTTCTGGGGTGAACGTAATTTTTTGTACCTTTGCCTGTCACAAAATCCTGTATATGTGCTGATTTTGCAGTATCTGGAATTACAGAACTCGTACGGGGTGTCTTCTTTCTGGGGCCCCTATATGCCACATACTTAGGTGTACCTATGCATATTGGGTATCATACTGTTCAGCGGACCCAGACTTTCAAGTTTAGGGAGTTTTATCTTGGTATATAATGATATGTAGGAGATACAATGCTTTAGAGTTGGAGTATTGAGGAGATTTTTGTATATGTCATAAAAACTGCGAAATGTAGGAAAGCTTTGCTGCTTGGTAATTTGGAGTAGAAAGACATGCATACCCATTTTAGATTCGTCAGAATGTGTACTTTCCAAAAGTATATGGTTTTCTGGGGTGAACATGCATTTTTGTACTTTTGCCCCTCATAAAATGCTGTAAATGTGCTGATTTTGCAGTATTTGGAATTACAGAACTGTCTTCGTTCTGGGACCCCTATACGCTACATACTTAGGTGTACTTATGCATATTGGGCATCAAACTGTTTTTTTATATTTAGTGTGTTTTATATTGGTATATAATGATATGTGGGAGATACGATGCTTCAGAGTTGCAATATTGAGATGATATTCGGTAATGTCATAAAAATTGCCAAATGTAGGAAAGCTTTACGGCTTGGTACTTTGGAGTAGAAAGACATGCATACCCATATTAGATTCGTCAGAATGTGTACTTTCCAAAAATATATGGTTTTCTGGGGTGAACATGCATTTTTGTATTTTTGCCCCTTGAGAAATGCTGTAAATGTGCTGATTTTGCAGTATTTGGAATTCCAGAACTGATAACTCATATGGGGTGTCTTCATTCTGGGGCCCCTATACGCCACATACTTAGGTGTACCTATGCATATTGGGCATCAAACTGTTCAGCGAACCCTGGGCTTTCATATTTAGTGTGTTTTATCTTGGTATATAATGATATGTGGGAGATACGATGCTTCAGAATTGCAATATTGAGATGATTTTCGGTAATGTCATAAAAATTGGCAAATGTAGGAGCGCTTTACGGCTTGGTACTTTGGAGTAGAAAGACATGCATACCCATATTAGATTCGTCAGAATGTGTACTTTCCAAAAATATATGGTTTTCTGGGGTGAACATGCATTTTTGTACGTATGCCCCTTGAGAAATGCTGTAAATGTGTTGATTTTGCAGTATTTGGAATATTATTCAAATTGCAGGTGAGTGATTGCTCACCAAAATGAATTACACCTCAAAGGAGATGTTGATGATGAATATAATAGATCTGTCACTTAAATTAAAGTGCACTTAAATATGAAGTGTGAGAGTTGTCTTAACAGAAACCAAATCTGGGGATACTGAGCAAAGCAACCCATCTATTGCCCACTGGTCAGCAGATTCACTCAACCGTCCAGTAAACACTGCCTGGGTGTACTCTGCTCGGATGCGGGAACGCACCAGCACCCGGAACAAAGCCTCTACCGGTAGAGGATTCCCACCCTCCAAACATTGCATTCTAGACTTATGAATGGCTAGTTTGGCTAAAGCTAGGAGCAAGTTGAAAAGAAGGTCTTTCTCTCGATTGTCCCGGGATACTGGGCGTCCAAAAATAAAAACGTGAGGGGAAAAATGTAACCAGAACTGCAGGTGAAGTTTCCTCAAAAGAGCCAAAAGAGGTTGCAGTCTGGCACACGAAAAATAAGCATGAAACACAGACTCCCTTTTGCCACAGAATGGGCAAGCAGCTGTGGAGTCTGTAAAATGGACCAGGTACTCTCCTGTGCTCAAAGCACCATGGAGCACTCTCCAACTCAAGTCTCCAGTGGGTCTGGGCACCAGGCTGGAATAAAGGGCTCGCCACTGGGGTTTCTCACCCTCATTAAACACCCGCCTCCAGATGGTATCATAGCGGGAGACGAGAGCAAGAAAGTGTATAGTGTGGAGCATGAGGGAGTACAATAGCTTTCTTGTCATGTCATAAAAGCACGTCGACGTAAAATTCTCCAACTGGCTCAAGTTGGGGGAAAGAGGTGTGTCAGGGGATTGACGAGTTTTGGGTGCTAATTTTATGGCTGGAGGTGGAGAGTTCCAAGGTGGATGTGGTTCTCCACCACGTAAAACCCCATCAATAAATGAGTGAGAGTCAGGAGAGAGGTTATTCTTGATCTCCTGGAGCAGACGATGTGGAACTCTAGTGGTAAGGTACCCCATGCGTGGCATAACTGCCCGAGCTTCCACCCAATCTGACCTCTCGAAATCAAGGAAATCCCCAACTCTGGTTAGCTGAGCCCTGCAAAGGCGGTGACGGATGCTGGTGGACTCCAACATCCTAGTCTTTAAAGATGGATTGTAAAGTATGGGCTCAGTTAGAATGTCCTCCCCCTGAATGCCTCCTTGCCTTAGCACAGTTACCATGCTCCAGGTCTTTAGAGTCTCTTGGTAATAAGCCAGCAATGGTGAGAGGCTTCTTAAGAATCCTTCAGGTTCGATGACAAACAATTGCCGGTCATACCCAATGTTGCGTACCTGATGATAAAAGCTGGATGCTAGGGTACACCACTGTGGAGAAGGATCTGCATACAAGTATCTCTGTATCTGCTGGAGACGGAAAGTATGTACTTGAGAGCGTATGCATACAACTCCCTGTCCTCCCTCTCTCAAGGGTAGGCTTGAAACACCTGCAGAGACCCAGTGCTTTCCCATCCAGAGAAAGTCCAGCAACCTTCTCTGGATTTTAGCAATGAATTCTTGGGTTGGGCTAAGACATGTCAGCCTATACCAGAGTTGAGAGGCTACCAGCTGGTTAATCACCAAAGCCCTCCCCCTCATAGAAAGCATTTTAGCAAGACCCTTCCACTTTCCCAGGCGGGTAAGAACATGCTCCTCAAGTTCAATAAAATTCTGTGGAACAGGACGCTCTTCAGCTGACAGATAGACACTTAAATATTTGATGACTTTAGTCTCCCACGAGATGTCGTGAAAAGCAGAAGGCAAAGAATCTACATGTAGAGAACCTTCCAGAAGGCCTGAGCTCTTGGTCCAGTTGATCCGAGCTGATGAGGCAGCAGCGTAAACCTCTTGGCATTCTTGTGCTCGCTCAAGATCAACTAGGTCCTGGGCCACAAGGATGACATCATCAGCATATGCTGAAAGAACTACCCTCATGTCAGGTTCCCTGAGCACCAGTCCTGTAAGCCTCTTCCTTAGTAGACACAGGAAAGGCTCAATGGCCAGTGCATACAGCTGTCCCGACAAAGGGCATCCTTGTCGAACTCCTCGTTTGAAGGCCAGAGGTGCAGTCAGAGACCAGTTGATTTTAACTAGACACTCTGCAGAGGTGTACAGTGTTTTCAGATAGCTCACAAACTGTGGGCCAAAGCTATAGGCTTGCAGAGTGCCTAAAAGATATTGGTGATCTACTCTGTCAAATGCCTTCTCTTGATCCAGGGAGAGAAAAGCGAGAGATAGACCAGCCTTCCGGGCAAAATGTAGTAAATCCCGAACCAGAAAGACATTGTCAAAAATTGTCCGGCCGGGGACTGTATAGGACTGGTCAGGATGAACCACCTCTGCCAGCACAGACTTGAGCCTGAGCGATATAGCTTTGGCTACAATTTTACAGTCTGTGCTGAGCAATGAGACCGGTCGCCAATTCTTAATAAGGCGGAGATCCCCCTTCTTAGGTAGCAGTGATAACACTGCTCGACGACAAGAAAGTGGCATCTCACCGGTCTTGAGGGCCTCATTTAGAACCCTATGGAAATCATGTCCCAGAGCATCCCAGAAGAACTGGAAGAACTCTACAGTCAATCCATCCAGCCCTGGAGATTTATTATGGGGCATTAATTGGAGTGCTTGAGAGAGTTCATTCAGAGTGATTGGTTTTTCCAACCTCTCTCTTCTCCTCTCGCTGACCACTGGAAGCCCATTCCATAGCTCCCTGCAGGCATCTGGAGAGATGGTATCAGGAGAAAAAAGGTTCTGATAGAAGGACCGGGCTCTGTCCCGGATAGCCTCCGGATCTTCAAGGGGGGTGCCATCCTCCGCAAGAAGGCATGTTATTTGTTTTCGATTTCCCTTCTTCTTCTCCAGAGCATAGAAGAATCGTGAGCCACGATCCATATCACAGAGTAACTGCATGCGGCTTCGCACATAAGCACCACGAGCCTGTCGCTGTTCCATGTTACGCAGAGTCTCTTTCTTTTCTACATATTCATACTGCATGGCTTGGTCTTCAGACCCTGACAGCCTTTGCTCAAGATCAAGCACCTCCCTATTCAGAGCCTCAATCTCTGCATTTTTCTGTCTGCTCAAACATTTTGTATATTCTTGACACAAGAGCTTTAAGTGAACCTTGCCTACATCCCACCATTGACTCAGTGTGGCAAATTCATCCTGATAACCCTTCCAGTCTGTCCACATTTCCCGGATTGCCTTTGCAAACCCTTCATCTTTTAATAAGCTATTATTAAAGTGCCAATAGGCTGCTTTGGGCAGAGATGGTGCAACTGCCACTATCAAAGAAGCACAATTGTGGTCCGAGAAAGGTGCCAAGCTAATATTACTGGACCAAACTCGTGACATAATATGGCTTGATATATAAAGCCTATCAATCCGGGACTGAGACACACGGCCATCCCTCACCCTAACATAGGTGAAAGCATCGGTTTCTGGATGTTGTTCTCTCCAGATGTCTACCAAGGAGAAACGGGCAATGAGTTCCCGCAAAGCTGACTCAGATGAATCCCTTTTCTGGGGAACATTTCGGTCCCTAGCCTCAAGGGTGTAATTGAAATCACCCCCTATAATCAGAGCTTCATCTGAGTCAATTGTCTCCATATAGGCTGATAAACTTTCAAAAAAATTCTTTCTCTCTGGTCCAGTAGTTGGGGCATACAAGTTTATCAGATTGTATGTTCCACTAGACTCCCGGACCCGGAGATGTAACAAACGGCCTGGGATGACAGAATTAACACTCAGTACCTCTGGCTGGAAGGATTCTGAGAACAAGGTCACCACCCCACATGACGTCCATGTGAGGTGATTAAAAAAGACTCTGCCCTTCCATTCCATATGCCAGGTCGCTTCAAGCTCCTGAGTGATATGGGTCTCTTGAAGGAAACTCACAGAGTACCCTCCTTGGCGTAGAAAGGAGAGTACCTGAAACATTCTAAAAGGCTCCCGACAGCCATTTGTATTAAGAGTGCTTATACTTAGAGCCATTATTGTGTGTTAGTAAATGCTTTAGCCCTCACAGAGGCCTGGTGAGACAAACACTTTTTGTGGAACTTAACACTACGGAGATATTCTGCCGTTCCATAGTTTTTGGCCTCTTTTATGACCTTGATGTATTGTCTCACAGAACTGATCACCAAAGTCAAATCATGCCACTTCTCTAGAGCCATATGTAGCTTCTTCTCCAATTTAACACCAAGGGTGCTCTCAAGAAACATCTTGAGTTCCTCAGCTGGGATGATTGGGGTAGAAGGATTTGTCACAACTGTGTCAACCTCCTCTTCGATGTCCCCCTCATCCATGAACTCTTCTTGGCTAAGGGATTGATAATTCCCCCTCTCCACTGGAGCTTTGATAATATCTACACAAGAAGTTGCAGGAGAAGGATCAGAAGCACCTGCTATCTGGAGACCCTGCAACGGCTCAGATAATACTTGGATTTTGCTTGGAACACCACTGGAGGTGTTTGGCTCAGGGGTAGCAGATGGAATTGGCTCCTTAACAACAGGAGCTTTAGAGGCTCGATGGGCAACCTCTGCCCTTTCCACTGCCTCCTGTGCCTCCTGAATGGCAATAACATTGGGATCAGTGGAAGAGAATGGAGGAGAGATCTTAACATGCACAGTAGACCTTACAGAGTCTGTCTGGATATCCTCCATATTTACAACTCTAGCCTCATTATCCTCCCTCGCAGCATTGTCTGCAGGATCCTGTATGGGGGTTGTCCCAATGTTCTCCATTTCTTGGAGTGAAATACCCTGAGGCACTAAACACTGAGACTGGTTGTAGTTCCCAAAGCTCAGCACCTCAGGAACACTTACGGCCCACTCTGCAGGGGTTTCATTAGCTGTCCCTTTATACTCCAGGGGAAGATCCCCTGTTGGAGACAGACCATTTATCTCCTCTTCCCCAACTGAGTCTATAGGTGCATGGTCTGGCACCAGTTGATTGCATCCAACAGTTGGACCAGACAATATCACCACATGAGGAGCAGATGTTTTGCTGCCCTTTTTTCCCTTGGATGGGGGTGCTCCATCATTGACCACTGAAACCCATTCCTCAGGTATCAGCCTGTTGGATTTAAATTTCCTCTTCTTTTTCTTATCATTTGAAGAGGAAATGCTACTCTCTGCTTCCACCATGACAGGTGTTACAACCACCGTCACCCCCACACCCTTAGGATTGCTCATAATAGGGTTAAGTTGGTTTTTGGCAAAAACAACTGCAGCACTGGGGGATGCATTGACATTCCTCCCCCCCTTCTCTTTTGCTGAATTTGAAATGTAGGCTGCATCCTTAGAAGAAGGAGGAGGTTTGGAGGTTTCAGAGGTGGGTTGTGTACCAACCACCTTAAGGTTCTTTACTGAAGGGGATTTCTCCTTTGAGGAGCCTGCAGCAATAGCTGTAGCTGGGTATGATGTTGCATTAGAGGCACTGGGGGCAGGAACAGGGACTGTGGTCTTAATATGCCCTTTGGGGCAACTCTGGCGAGTGTGTCCCAGGTTCTTGCAAAGGAAGCACCTCACTTCTTCTGTGCAGTAAAAAATTTTATACAGCACCCCCTCAAATGGAACACCAAAGGACCCCTCAATAGTATCTTGACCCCGAGGCAAAAGTAATTGCACCTGCCTTTTAAAAGAGAGGATATGTCTCAATCTGCTCTCCTTGCAACCCAAGGGAAGTTTAGAAATAGTTGACTTTATTTTACCGAGGGCTTGCAGGTGGGGTAGCAATAAATGGTCTTGCAGGAAGGGGGGCACATTAGATAGGACTATCTTTATGCCTAATCCTTCTAGGGGTTCTACAGGGATATAACTACCCCCTACTGTGATGCCTCTCTGCACTAGAGTATGCACTGCAGTTAGTGTACGGGCAAATATTATGGCTTTCCCATACATTTTACTTGCTGCCACTATTACAGAGGGGCCCACCACTTCAGCTGCAGCTTTTATGTAAGCCTCTATGCCATGAGCTCCTGTCATTAGACATCTAACCCCATGCTTCCTTGTAAGCTGCTCTACCCCAGCAGTGAATTGGCTTGGGTTGTTGCCAATAGCCACTGCCTGTGCAAAACTTTTAGCAGTGGTCACATTGGCTGCAGCAGCAGAAACAGAAGCAGTGGAGCTTTTAGGCAAAGGCTGTGACTGGTGTTTTTTAGCATAGCTACAACCAGGTTTTTCAGCTCCTTTTCCTTTAGGAGCCTGAGGTATTTTTTTATAATTTTGTTTTTTTTATTCCCTCCCATTATTTTATAAAACAATCCACAAAAAAGTAAGCTTAATTCTATTAATCAGCAAAAGTAAATGCAACAATGAGAAGCTTTAGCAGGGAGAGGGTTAATGAGAGCAGGTGCCTGGGAGTTGCACTGCTACTAGAAAACGTTTTATTTTCTTAAATCCTTCTCCCTTTAGCTTTCTCTACTTACAAAACAAGGATAAAAGTAAAAGCACACACACAATCTGTGCAACTAGTGATAAATTTCAGCTGAAACTAAATACAAAAAACAAGTGAAACTGACACCCAGGTGTGGGGGAGGGGTAGGGGATCTGTCAGTGAGTTTGTAGCCCACAGGAAGTGAAGGGAACTGGGCTAGCAATCACTCACCTTCTGGGTCAAAATAAAAATCGATTTTAAATAAAGTAAATCAACTCAAAACTTCCCAAAATTCACACACCAAGTAGCTAACACCTTCACACACAAAATGAGAACAAAAAATCCTGCCTTAGACAGGGATTTCTCTGCTTAATTTGAAATCAAACAGAGAGCTTTCTTTTTTGTGGCTTCTGCAGTATCTGGAATTCCAGAACTGATAACTCATATGGGGTGTCTTCGTTTTGGGGCCCCTATACGCCACATACTTAGGTGTACCTATGCATATTGGGCATCAAACTGTTCAGCGAACCCTGGGCTTTCATATTTAGGGTGTTGTATCTTGGTATATAATGATATGTGGTAGATACGATGCTGTAGACTGGACACTTCTGGTAATTTTTCAAAAATGTAACACATTTTTATAAAAACTGCTAACTTTAGGAAAGAATTGCAACTTGGTAGTTTGGAGTACAAATATATATTTACCCATTTTGAACTCGTTAGAATCTGTTCTTTCTAATAAGGGGTAGTTTTTTAGGGTAAACCTACTGTTAGTGGAATGTTTGGTCTTGAAATCAGATGTATGCAGTTTTGTAGAGCAGTGCTTTGGAAATTTGGTAGTTTACTGCTTCGAAGTTTTTGATCTATAGAAGTAAGAAATCTCCATAAAACTATATATATTTGGTAATGGCGCGTTCAGGAGACACAGAACTTTCCAAATCTGCCATGTTCTCATGCATAAAATAAATTATGCTTCTGATATATGTGTTTTTATCATGTGAAACTGTGTTTTTTTTTTTTTTTTATACATTTAGAACCCCATATCTTTTTACTGGAGTGGAATGACAACAAAATACTAGCATATTTTGAAAGCTTAGGTTGTCCTGAGAAAAACGATACCTTGTTTTCGTGGGTAAACTAAAAGACCCCCCCAGGCAAGTCCCCTAAAGTGAAAGAGCAAAAAATGTTCAAAAACGGTCTGGCAATAGAAGTTTCAACTAGGCCAAATTGGCTGGCAGCGAAAGGGTTAAACTAAGATTTTGTAAAAACAGTAAAAAAACAATAATAAAAAGTAATTGAAAAAAGTCTTTATTTCTGGGGAACAATCTGAAAACAACTGAATTGAAAAAAGTGTTTGGAAGGGGAACAATCCTTTTAAGGAGTAAATGTAGAAGCACCAAGAATTATCCTATGTGGCTTAATACAGATGTAAAGAAGTTAATAGGAAAGAAAAGAAAGGCATTTAACAAATACAAGTCCGTTGGTGACAGAATCTGCATTTAATGAATATAAACACTATATTAAAATTTGTAAACAGCAATCCGGAAGGCAAAGATAGGAAATGAGGAGCGCATTGCGGCTGAGGCTAAGACTAACCCCAAAAAAGTATTTTAAGTAGTGATGGGCGAATTTATTAGCCAGGCGCGAATTCGCGGCGAATTTGCGCGATTCGCGTCCAGCGAATAAATTCTCGAAACGCCCGCGAACATTCACCGAAAAAATGGGCCAAAAACGGGCGCCGGCATCGAAAAAACGGGCGCCGGCGTCAAAAACGAGGCGCCGTTTCGCGAATTTTTCGCCGTTTCGCGAAATTCGGGAATTTTTCGGCAAAGCGAAACGCCGCAAATTCGCCCATCACTAATTTTAAGTATATTAATAGTAAAAAGATGCAGGTTGAGAGTGTTGCTCCTTTATGTAATGGTACCAGTATGGCTGTAAAAGATACAGAAAAGGCAAATGTGCTAATGATGATGAAGATTTTTATTCAGCCAGGTTATGGTATGGCTAGTTGTATCTAAAAAACAACTGGACTTGCTGAGTAATCAATGAAGACATTTCACTACTCATCCAAGCAGCTTCTTCAGTTGTGCTGAATCAGTTCTTTTCTTCAGTGTATACAATAAAGGAGTCAGTTCCCAGGCTCACTTCATAGCTGCACTGATGGCTCAGCTCAATCTAGTCAGTGGTTGACTCAGGATATGATTCATAAAATTTTAATAAAAATGAATGTGAACAAGGTGCCAGGGCCTGATGGCATACACCCCTGGGTTGCAAAAGAGCTTAGTTCAGTTTCAGACCGGTCTGTATTTCTGATTCTCAGATTTGTACTCATCTGGTATGGTGCCTATGGATTGGAGAAAAGCTAATGTTATTCCAATATTTAAAAGGGGATTATGATCTCAGCCTGGCAATTATAGGCCAGTAAGTCTGACATCTGTGGTGGGCAAATTATTTGAAGGTGTGTTAAGGGATCACATTCAAAATTTTGTCCTATTGAATGGCATTATGAGCAGCAATCATCATGGCTTTATGAAGGATAGGTCATGTCAGACGAATTTTATTGCATTTGATGATGAGGTAAGTAAGATTCTGGACAGTGGGGGGGCAGTAGATCTATTTGGATTTTGCCAAAGCGTTTGATACTGTTCCCCACAAACGACTGCTTTCTAAACTAAGGTCTGTTGGGCTTAATGTTTCACGATCGGCACCCAGAATCCAGAACCAATTCTAGGCTCGCTGGCCTTGGCTCTTGCTTCAGCCTTTAACAGCTGCCTTTCACCTCGGGAGGAGCACTCGGCTAATTGGATGCCGCCAGGTCTTATAAAGAGAGGAGCCAAGCTAAGGGTTCAGGACAGAGGGGCACGATCGTTAGCAAAGTCTTTTGGGCAGAAGGTCCCAGTACAAGAAGCCGACAGAAAGCAAAGTCAAAACCAGGCTGGGTCGGTGTAGGCAGAATACAAACGGAGTCAAACAGGAGAAAAGAAGAAAAGTATCCCCATCTTCTTAATCAGAAAAATTACAAAAGAATATATATTATCACTGTGTGATCTGTTTTCAGTTAAACCAATAGGTCACGTGATCCAATATCTATGAATTCCCTTTTTTTGTTTGAATAGTTGATCCCACAAAGTGCTAGTGCTTAACCTCAATAAGTTAACATTAAATAGAGTAAAACTAAAACACAATAAATTTTACTTTTAATTATTGTGTATATTAGGTAATTCCTAACTCATGAATAATTCATTTAACATGAATTAATAAATTACTGACAACCAGCTAAAACACCAATAAGGATGGTAAAGTGCCACCAAATGTGATCAATTCACATATAAAATACTTAAAGTGCAATTATAAATATCTCTGATTCCAAGAAAAGGTAGGAAAAGGAAATTGGTAGAAGGGTGGAGAAGTCCCGTATTGTCCAGCTGATTGTTTTACCAACTGCGGGACCCCACAAAGGAGGAGAAGTCAGGGCTTCTGGAACTGTGGTCTCAATTCTATTTTAACTGGCTAGATTGAGAAGCTATCTTGTCTAAAAAACACACAAATTCCAGAGCACTTATAGTGAAAACAGTAAACAAGAATACAGATGAGGAATCTCCTATAATCTGAGCAGAGAGAAGTGCCTAGATCACTATAAAAAAAAAAACGTTTTTGTAAAAAGAACCCCCCAAGGTTTTATCTAAAATTGGTATAAACCAGTGAGAATGGCAAGCCAACGCGCATTTCGCAAAATTGCTTTTTCAAGGCAGCCTTGAATAGTAATAGAGTCCAGTGTAACCCATGCTCTAGTATACTAGCTGGTGATTAACTCCGTTTGCCTGGATAGTTCAAAATAGTTTTACATTGATCAATGTAAAGTCCTGCACCTGGGATGTAACAATATCCACTTATACCCTTAATGGGACTGCACTAGGCAAATCCATAATGGAGACGGAGCTTGGAGTCCTTGTAGATAATAAACTTGTCTGTAGCAAGTAATGCCAGTCAGCAGCATCAAGGGCAAATAAGGTCTTGACTTGTATTAAATGGGGCAGAGAGTCACGGGAGGAGGGGGTCCCACTGTATAGAGCACTGGTAAGGCCCCATCTAGAATATGCCCTACAGTTTTGGTCTCCATCACTCAAACAGGACATTATTGTATTAGAGAGGGGACAGAGAAGGGCAACTAAGCTGGTAAAGAGAAAATCTTAGCTATGAGGAAAGACTGGCCAAATTGGGGATGTTCACTCTGGAGAAGAGGCGCTTAAGGGGTGATATGATAACTATGTATAAATATATAAGGGGATCATATAATAATCTCTCTAATTATTTATTTACCAGTAGGTCTTTCCAGCTCACAGAAGGTCACCCATTCCGATTAGAAGAAAAGAGATTCCAGATAAATATTGGGAAGGGGTTTGTTACAGTGAGAGCTGTGAAGATGTGGAATTGTCTCCCTGAATCAGTGGTACAGGCTGATACATTAGATAGGTACAAGGAAGGGTCGGATGCTTTATTCACCAGTAGCTCCTCCCAGCAGACAGGAGGGAGCCAATGAGATTAGAGGAGGGAAAGGGGTGTTACAGGGAGAGCTGGGAAGTGAATCAGGGGTACAGGCTGATACATTAGATAGGTACAAGGAAGGGTCTGATGATTTATTCACCAGTAGCTCCTCCCAGCAGACAGGAGGGAGCCAATGAGATTAGAGGAGGGAAAGGGGTGTTACAGGGAGAGCTGGGAAGTGAATCAGGGGTACAGGCTGATACATTAGATAGGTACAAGGAAGGGTCGGATGCTTTATTCACCAGTAGCTCCTCCCAGCAGACAGGAGGGAGCCAATGAGATTAGAGGAGGGAAAGGGGTGTTACAGGGAGAGCTGGGAAGTGAATCAGGGGTACAAGCTGATACATTAGATAGGTATAAGAAGGGGTTGGATGGTGTTTAGCAAGTGAGGGAATACAGGGATATGGGAGATACCTCATAGTACAAGTTGATCCAGGGACTGGTCCATTTTGGAGTCAGGAAGGAATTTTTCCCCCTCTGAGGCAAATTGGAGAGGCTTCAGATGGGTTTTTTTTTTGCCTTCCCCTGGATCAACTGGCAGTTAGGCAGGTTATATATAGAGTTGTAAGGTTGATGGACATGTGTCTTTTTTCTACCTGACTTAGTATGTTACTATATAAGTTCCATGTTAAAGAGGATAAAGGGCTGTTTAAGTGAGAACTGGCGAGTCCTGGGATTCTCTCCCTGAAGAGACTGTACTGATACATTTAGTAGCTTTTAGGAAGTGTTGTTTTAGTGAGTATATACAGGGTTACTGTACTTTACAGACAAAGGGGATATAAAACAGCATTTGGATCCTTTTATCCGTGTGTGATTATCATTATTGCTGATCTTCCAGTCACAATATTTGGAGGGATTATAGTTTGGCTGATCTGCTTCCCAGAATTCCTCAGTCTCTGTACAGGGCTTTATTACCAACTAAATATCCACAGTTACATGATCACAGGTTTATGGGCACATTTATTGGTGTGAGATCAGTTTCCAAAGCCCCGGGGTATTTCTTAATATGACAATGAATCGATGGGAGCCTTTAGCAACCAGGGGTGAAAATCAGTGAAAAAAAACTTTATTGCCAAGTTATCATTAAAAAACATGAACAGGTATATTCCTAGAGACCTTTAACTAAACCATATTGTGTCTAGTCACCTGACACATTGCATGCCTCATTGTGGCACTTCAGGTGACTAGACACAATACGGTAGGGGATACAGGGTATGGGGCAGATACAAAGTAATTTTAGGTGCTTAAAACAATGGGCCGACCAAATGGGTCAACTGAGTCTTTTCTGAAACGATCTGCTGTATAAGTAACACTGCCCCTATGGATAGGACAATCTCATGTGTTGGGAGTTACTGGCTGAGAATAGACATAGATAGATAGTCTGCTCATGTGCCAAGTTGTATAAATCACACATGACATGATCAAGTAACTAACTGCTCCATACACAGGCTTTTATACATCACTAATTGTTACATTGCTGACATGTGATATTAATGAGGTAGGAGAAGTTAACCGAACAGAAGAGAGACATGTTGAAAAATAACAAGTGTGGCTCAGCCAAATAATACAGCTGCATTTAACCACACAGTCTAGAGTTCGAATCCAACCAGCTCCTGACACAATGTTTATCATTCCACAAATATCACACAGGAATAACAACACAGTTTGTGCAGAAAGAAAGAGAAATGATCTTTATTTGTAGTGAATCAGTCCCTCCCCAATGATTATCAGTAGGAAGAGTATGAAGCTGAGGAGGAAACACAACCTACTGGAACTACAAGGGCTCAATGCAGGTTTGTGTCCCATAAGTCATTATTCAGCTATTTGTGGGCACAAAGAAGAGACTGGGTGATGCTTTATAACAATACACGGGGGTCAATAAAATCCTGTAGGAAGTAAAGTGAAGGTACAATTTCCCACTTTGCAGCACGCACCCGTTTTGATATTCTTGCCAATGAGTTTACATCCAGAAGGGTCTGGGCAGCGCATTATCTCCTGGGTTTTAGTTTCTGCACAAAGAAAAAACCATGAGATGTACATTTAATATTTATATTTAGTGCCGATTAATCAAATGAATGTTTCTGTCTTAGATGTAAAGTTACTGTAAAGAGCAACCCCCATGATGTATAATATAAATGTCTAAAGATAAGATTCCTCTGCGTCTGTCCGGGGGTCTCTAGACGCCTCACCATTATTATTATTCTCAGAGCTCACAGAAACCTTCAGTAGAAATAAATGGAGAGGAAAGGCCTCCCACCCTGAGAAACATTCTACCCTCCTGCCAGAGAGAATTATTAGCCACTGATCCAAGGAGACAACCAATAATGTGGGTCCTGTATATTTGGCTAAAATTCAAGTGTCATTTGAGTGCATACGATATTTATCAAAACCGAAAATTTCCCTAAAAAATACAGCTGAAGCTGTGTCTTTGTGTAGATCTTCATTGGACTCGTTCTTGTGCTGCCAACATCAGCAGCTGCTTTATCTGGGCCTGGAACCTGTGGTTGTTCTACAGGTACAAGTAGGAGCCCTAAGGGGTGCAATTTTGTGTCCCATATCTGTCCAGCACTTGGCTCTGTACAGTGTGGTTTCACAGCATTTAGAGCCTGACTGTGATATAATGAACTTACTGGTATTCAGGAATATCCCTTGCTCTTTAATGCAGTTGTTGGTCTCACAGCACGTTAGAAGGTATGCTGGATCCACCTGCTCACAGTCTTTATTTCCATCACAAATTCCATAGAGATAAACCTGGGCATTGGGCTCTATGGAAAGAAAGCAAATGTATAAACCCCAATAATAATTATTATTTACTGAGCTCATACAATGGACTTAACCTCAGCTATTCCCTAAAAAGCCTTAAGTTCGAAAGACACAAGGACTGGGCTGTAGGCAGGGGCGATCCTGGCCCCTCCACCGCCTGAGGCAGCAGCAGTTGCTGCTGCCCCCCCTCCCCCGGAAATTTGCTCTTAAAGTACCAGGAGTAGCATTATTGCTGCCCCTGGTACCTAGTGGGGTGCTGCCGCCTGAGGCGACAGCCTCAACTCGCCTCATTGGGGAAGCACCCCTGGCTGTAGGATCCCTGATACATGGGCCTATGCTGAGCTGTCACTGAGGAAAGGACCCAGGAAAGGGAACAGTACAAATTAAAGGCAAAGTAGCATGCTCATAATGAGTCAAATCACTTGGGTGGGGGTGTGGATTCTCAATGAAGGTGGGTGAGCAGGGGAGCAATAGGAAGGGAATAATTCCTCCCATTTTTAAAGGATAAATAAATCTTTAAAATAAGTGAATGTAAAACTAATGAGCGGGATATTCTAAGCACTTTTGTCATTTACATTCATTATTTATTTTGTTTTTATTCCAAGATATTAAGGGATACATGTACTGTTAATATGAATGAATTGTGTTACAACAGCGCCACCTGCTGGTCAGTTTCCCACCAGTCTGACCAGCAAGTAGTCAAGGAAGTTGTCAGGAGAAAGAAAGAGGCTGATGTTCTTCTGCTTAGGAATACAATTAGAAACCTTTCTCACATCTTTCCTGAGTAAAATAGGAAAAACCAGGAGCATTGCTCTCATTAAGGTACAAGTTTGGCAGCTTTATGTTTGGTACTAAATGTGTCCCATGAAATAAATTCTGTGCAACGCAAGGTTTATATGGAGGGAAATGTCATCATTAAACAGGAAACTGTATCCAACACTGATAATTTCCAATATATTATTGGGTTTATGAGGACGTCATGGGGTACAATATGCAGGAATAGTTCCTTACAATAATAATTACATTGGGCCAATAAAAAAATAGATATTAAACAACTTGAAATCTCATAATCTGTCATTTCAGTCCTGTACTTGCATTTTCTTGTCTTTGTTTCATTGCAGTTCTGGCACCATCAGGCAACATTTCTCTGTGTCTTAAACAAACACCCCCCACCCATTGACTCTCACCATTATGGGGCCCCAGTCCACAGTTAAATAATGTAATATATTGGTATATATTCATGACTTGGAACATGAACTTGGTAATTACAGGTATTTTGAAATATAGATGTGACCATTAAGTTTTCTAGAAAAATGTTAGATTTTGTGAATTTCCATTTCCTAGTGTTACTGTCCCTTTGTGCTTCAATATTGCTGTAAAACAAATATTTCCATTTAACACATTTGGATTTGCAATGGCAATTCTGCTATTAAAGCTGCACGAGGCGGCATTCACAATGTTGCTACCCCCACCCCTGCCCTCCTGCACTTACCTTTACATGAATGGCGGGAGTCCAGGGGGACCTCCCCTTCTGCTCTAGAAAAGCCACATTTCTTGTTTAATAACTGGCAGTTTGTCTGTTAAAATCACCAGGAGAACACTTCTGCTTCTCCTTTTAACCTCTGGGAAACTGCGGCTTGAGGCAAAGTGGTGGCAGAAACGCCCCTGGGGATTTGATTCTCTCTCAGTCACAAATTCTAAAGAGAATCATGAAAATGGGGTCTCTATGTATGAATTGGGCTCCCAGAAGCATTTCCCAAACCTTAATGCAAATGGACCCACATTTCAGTGCAAAACTAAGAAATTACAATGATACCAATTCAGTTAAAGGACAAGGAAAGGCAAAACAATATAATCTCATTTTTACATTCTTTAATGAAAAAGAAACCTTTCTCCAATATACTTTAATTAAAAAATTTGTACCGTTTTTATAAGAAACCAGACTGTATGCAGTGAAATTCTCCCTTCATTTACTGCTGTGGATAGGAATTGTCAGACAGTCCCTAACTGCTCTGCAGGGAAACAATCATACTTATGTACAGCAGGGGGAGCCCCCGCCTTACTTCCCAGCCATGCAGAACTCAAGCAGCTTTGTTTATGACGATCCCTAAGCAGCCCAGATCACACTGAGCATGTGCACAGTCTTAGTCTTGCAAAGATGTATAACAAAGTTACAAGATGGTGACCCCCTGTAGCCAACTTTAAAGCATAAATCATTTGTTTGATTAGGTTTGTGGTGCAGTAAGTTCATGCTTATGTTTAGTATACAAAATACAGCATTTCTAGCCTTATTCTATTTTACACTTTCCTTGTCTTTTAAAGTTCTGCTCCCCTGTAAATCTAATGTGGGGAACATCAAGCTCATGGAACGACAACAAATGATAACAATGGTATAATCTTACTCACTGGTGTTCTCCTGGGTTTTCACACATAACTTGTACTGAAACCCATTTGGAATCATACGATATGAAGTTGGGTAGGTCATTAAACACTCGAGCGCAGCACCTAGAGACAAATGAAAGGTCAAGCTGGGTAACATAACAGCCATGTTTAACTATAAGAATAATTCATTTCAACCTTCCCAAATTAACCTTCAAAGCTAAAGAAGTACAGAATTCATTAGAACTCCCAAAGGAATTTGTTTCCTTGAAACGGAACCAACTATGTCCACTTCTAGGCCTTTCTCCTCAGACACTTCAGAACCAGGCCACTTTATGGTGGCGGAAAAAACACCTCCTGCCTCAACCTCCTTTACCCTTTCTCCAATAAAAGGTGATGCCCATGACCTGACACTATTAACGTACAAGGTTAAGAACCCAAAATAAAATTCCGGAAAATAATGTTAAAAACCACCACTGGACATAAGATGCTCATACACCCCCTTTCTACTGTATACAGGTTATACCCCTTTTTACAGGAATCAGCCGTGATTCTCATCTGGATAACCAGACCGTTCATTCTGGTAGGAGAACTTCTGGCAATGGGAAGACGTGAGAGAGAGAAATGACTAGAGGAGCCAAGTTAGTCGTCATTAGGTGAATCCTTTCAATTTAGGTGAAATTCTATTCTACCTTTTCCACCACTGAACCTTTACAACAGGAACACCCCAACCAACATACAGCCCATTATACAGTAAGTGTAACTTACCAAACTGCAGAGGAGCCAAGAGGAGCAGGAGAAGGAACCTCACGGGAGACACGGGGAACATTCTCTCTCTCACTTTTGCCTGAAATCATTTGAAATATTCGGCATATAGTGGGATTTGGCTTTACATCAGTAGAAGTCAATTTTTATAAATACACTTCCTGTTATGAAATAAAGTATCAAGGTGCCCTAATGAATGTGACCAATCAAAATACCCTGAAAAATACCCTGGGAGTGTTAGTTGTTTGAATTAAAGGAGAAGGAAAGCTACAAAGGCAGTTTATTGCCAATAGATTAGCCACAATAGTTCAAGCTATAACACTATATTTACTCTGCAGAATGCTTTACCATACCTGAGTAAACAGCTCTAGAAGCTCTCTCTCTGTTTGTTTAGGATAGCAGCTGCCATATTAGCTTGTTGTGACATCACTTCCTGCCTGCATCTCTCCCTGATTACTCATATCTCTAGGCTCAGATTACAGCAGGAAGGGGAGGAGGGAGGAAGAGAGGAGCAAACTGAGCATGCTCAAGCCCTAGCCCTGGAGGTTTAAGCTGAAAACAGTTAGTCTGATACAGAAGCCCATGAGTACACAATAGAAGGAAAGAAATGTGCTGTTTCTTTTGACAGAGGACTCAGAGCAGCATTACTTAATAAAAATACACTTTATTGAAATTAAAACACAATTGATTACAGTTATATGGTAAAATGCTACCCCTGGATCACCATATACAGGTATGAGACCTGTTATCCAGAATGCTTTGGGGCCTGGGGCTTTCTGGATAAGGGATCTTTCCGTAATTTGGATCTTCATACCTTAAGTCTAATAGAAAATCATATAAACATGAAATAAACAACCTTTCCGTAATTCTGAGCTTTCTGGATAACAGGTTTCCGGATAATGAATCTTTCCCTAATTTGGATCTTCATACAATAATTGTACTAGAAAATCATGTAAATATTAAATAAAGCCAATAGGCTGGTTTTGCCTCCAATAAGGATTAATTATATCTTAGTTGGGATCAAGTACAAGCGACTGTTTTATTATTACACAGTACATAACAGTATTGATGGAATGTCTTGCCGGCTATACCTTGATTCTTTAAAATGTCTTAAGAGAAACAATATAATATATCCTTCAAAGCACACACACACACACACACACACACACACACACACACACACACATATATATATATATATATATATATATATATATATATATATATATATATACACACACACACACAGAGGAAAGCTCTAATCTGTTCTATAATGTAAGAACTTGATTAAATTATTTCACTTACCATCTCCTAACTCTTATGTGTTTTGGTTTTTCCTCTAATGGCAAAATCTCCCTCCCTATTTATACCCCACAGTCCCTCCTTTTAGACTGCCCACTTCATATATTATTCAACCTCCAGCCCTGGCATAAGATTAATTACATAGACGTGGCAGAGTTGAGTGTGTTGGAGTTCAGTGTAACAATGCCCAGAGCTGTAACTAAGCTCAGCTATAGAAACATTTTATTCTTAATTATTTCTGTTTACAGATCTGTCCTTGCACAGGTAACTCCATGTATTTGGGTTCTTCAAAAAAGTACTTATTTTATTATTGATCATTTAGGTCCACAGAGCCATAAAAAAACCATGGGTGATTGAAGGTTATTTAGGGGGGGTGTTTATGGACAACAGACTGTGCAACTCTAGGCAGTGTCAGTCAGTGGCTACTAAAGCTAATAAAGGACTCTCTTGTATACATTGATTGAAAGAATGAATGCATATTTTTACCTCTGTATAAACCTGCTAAGGCTTCCCCTTATAGATCTCCTTCATTCAAAAAACTGATTCTTGCCTAATGAAAAATGCAATTTAATGGAAATGTAATTCTAAGCAGCTTTCCAATATGTACTATACGTTCATTTCAAACTATCAGTGTTTTAAAAATGTAATTGCTACTGGAAGCAGTGTCTGCCTGGCCTTTTCTGTCCATTGACTCTGACTCATTTATCAAAGGTCAAATTTCCAATTCATGTGAAATTTTTTTTTCGAATATACTCGAAATTTGAGAAGTTATTTAAGAAAAAATGTGAATGTCTAAAACTCAAACGAATTTTGCCAACTTGAAAACTTGAATAGAATTTTCTCAGAAAAAAAACGTGAATGTCAGGAAGGCTATTAACATCTTCAAGTGGGTCACTGGACCTCTCACATTGACTTATACATGAACTCGGCAGGATTTAGGTGGCGAATAGTCAAATTCGAATTATTCCCAGGGTAAAGGTTTGATAAATCTCAAATTTCGAATTCAAATCGAGTTTGGATTATTCCCAATTTGAATTTATGAGTTTTGACCCAAAAAACAATTCATAAATTTGAATTTACTATTCGACCCTTGATAAATCTGCCCCCTAAAATAATGTAGCAGGAGTTGCATGAGAGTACTAGATGCGAGTATAATATTTTATATTTCTCTGTCCTCATTATTTCTGCTTGTTTGCTCATTATACAGACACTGGTTGCCCATAACTGTGTTTTCTCTGAAGTGAAAGTCATTTTGACTCATATTGGATCTATTTTACCCAATAATGTTCATAAGTTTGTTCTGACTGTCCCACTGAAAAGGGAATTATATGACGTTTAACTCGGATCCAAACTACATCCAAGTGACTGTCAGAGACTCAGAAAAGAATTAGAGCCAACTTTAAATTATGCGACCAAACAAAAGTTGGAGAATAAACTAATCATTTTGGGTGATGGGGTTTCCATTTATGATTTATTTTATGAGGGGTGGAAGAATTCTTTAGATTCTGAATCCAAAAATCTCAATCTAAGGTACTAAGATTTCCACTTCTACTGAAATATTTCATTTTGTTACAACTTAACTTTGCCCCAATTTGGCTTTTCTTCACTTCACCCTATTTCTAAAAATGTTGACTTCCAGTTCCACCAAAATATCACTACTGCCCAGTGGCGTAACTTGATGTTACTGGGCCCCATGGCAAATTCATTTTAGGGACCCCAAAATATCAAGAGGTTGTCCTGTGGGAGGAAGAAGAAGAAGAAGTTTGGAAAATAAAAGCAGAAATCATTGACATTTCACTGTAATAAACTGGACAAAGTCACTAGAATAAGGAGATTTCAGTTCCATGTTTCTACTTCCATTTCTACTTCAACAACTAAATAGTTATTTCCCCAACTGATGGAGACCAGCCATTGATGTCGTTTCTATTACTTTTTCCAGTACCTGATAGATACAGATCGTTTTATGATATTTGCTCTTGTTTTTATATAGTTTTGGAAATCATCATCGTTTGACTTTGTGGAAGTTCCAGAATAAATAAAAGTAATGGTAACGTCCTAATCTCAAAGTATCAGCTGGTATCTAAGCAAAGACACAGTTAGTGCAAGGTGGAAAATTACTAACATAAAATATATTTATCATCCCAATTTAATGACGGACAGACTGTTCCCTGTTCTGCCATGAAGTGCACTCACTATGTACCTCACAGACACATATACAGTCACATATCCACAAATATTTAGAGATTCTTCTCCATCACTGACTCCTCTTTGTCTCATTCAAGGGAAGCCATTATCCTTCATTACTAAATTACATAGGAATAAAGCAGCACTTTAAATGGCAATTAAAGAGAATCTAAACCCTCAGTAAATCTGTCCCACTGGTGCAACTGTATTCATCATCATCATCATCATTTAATTATATAGCGTCGACAAGTTACGCAGTGCTTTACCCTAGTTATAACAACTAGTGAATAACTAGTGGATAACAAACAAGGGTTACAGATACAATAGGATTAGAGGGCCCTACACAAGAGAGTTTACAAACTAAAGGTTAGGGTACAATTGAAACATAAGGATTTTAGAAACAATTTTGTGATTTATGATACAGCAATGATTAATTAATTAAGGTACATTGAATAAGCTTTTTTAAACAGGTGGGTCTTTAAGGAGCGTTTGAAATTTTGGAAAGAAGGAGAAAGTCTGACAGCTGGAGGCAGAGAGTTCCAGAGAAAAGCAGAAGCCTGAGAGAAGTCTTGTAGGTGAGAATGGGCAGAAGTGACCAGAGGAGAAGTGAGGGAAGATCAGAAGGAGATCGAACGTTTCGTGAAGGAGAGTATTTGGAGATCAGGGATGGGTTTTGTTGTTAAGGGCCTTGAATGTGAGTGTAAGTAATTTGAATTTGAAGGGACATACATATGGGAGCAGCTGATGTTGAGCGGTGAGATAGATGAATGAGTCTAGCGGCCACGTTTAGATCAGATTGGAGGTCTGAAAGGTGACTTGTTGGAATACCTGTGAGGAGTAAGTTGCAGTAATCAAGGCGGGAGATGATAAGAGACTGAATAAGGGTTTTGGTTCAGTTGGAACTGAGATATGGTTGTATTAGGGCAATGTTGCGTAGCTGAATATGATGTGTGGAGAAAAAGACAGATGTGAGTCTAGGGAACGTGCCTGTGGTGGAATATAAGGTGATTTTGTTTACTAGGAATGAGTTTTACAAAGATTCAGTTTCAGGTGGCACTGAGACATCCAGGAGGAGACACCAGAGAGACAGTCTGTACATTGGGAAAGGACAGAAGGAGAGAGGTCAGGAGTAGACAAGTAGCGTTGGGTGTCATCCAAACGACTGAATAAGTTTTCCTAGTGAAGTAGTATAGAATGAGAACAACAGAGGGCCTAGAACAGAGCCTTGAGGAACTCCAACAGAGAGTGGGAACAAAGTAGAAGTAACTTTAAAGGAACAGTCAGACAGATAAGATGTAAACCATGAAAGAGCAGTGAATATCAGCTGAGTATAGAATGTCTAGGAGGAGCAGGTGGTCAACTGTGGCAACTGTGTGTATTTACTAGTTACAATTCTGAGTGTCTGGCTGTTATAATAATTGTGCATTTTGGCCCCATGATGCACCTCTGGAATCAAACATCAGAAGGGAGGACAGACTGCTATGTATTTGTTCTGTCACCCAAAAACTGGAATTAAGGCCCTTTCATCATCTTGCAAAAAACATGGCTTTATGGTCTATTTCAAAACTTGACGTTGGTGCTTTTGTTCACCCATGTGTAATATATTGATAATACTCCAAAGTCTTTAGAATTCTGTACCCTGTAATTGTAGATAAGGTGTGCTTCAAAAGCGGATTAAGCTCTTTGCAGCCCCGGGTGCACGCCGTACCCCCTGCCAGGGCAACGCATACATGTAGTGAATAAAGCAGCAGCACTCCGGTATATGTGAAAATTTGCAAACCTTTACTTAAATGCAATAGGCAACGTTTCGGGCTACGCAGGCCCTTTGTCAAGCCATTAATTAACAGTGTCTAAAACGTGCTTAAATACCCACCACAGGGAGGAGTCACAACATCCCACCTCCACATTACCCATAAATCACAGTGAACTATTTCCATATCAATTAACTTTCCATGTCAGGTTACGTTTTCCATATTCATGAATTATCGTACAGAAAGTGAATTTGCAAAAAGTGCTATATAGTAACAGGTAATAAATAAGTAGATACTTCTTCAAAACAGTGATACAATGTGTTAAAACCCTTTATAAACAATCTTTGCAACATAAGTGTCATAGACAGGAGATCTTACTTTACTTTGTCTCAATATTAAAACAAAGTAAAGTAAGATCTCCTGTCTATGACACTTATGTTGCAAAGATTGTTTATAAAGGGTTTTAACACATTGTATCACTGTTTTGAAGAAGTATCTACTTATTTATTACCTGTTACTATATAGCACTTTTTGCAAATTCACTTTCTGTGCGATAATTCATGAATATGGAAAATGTACCCTGACATTGAAAGTTAATTGATATGGAAATAGTTCACTGTGATTTATGGGTAATGTGGAGGTGGGATGTTGTGACTCCTCCCTGTGGTGGGTATTTAAGCACGTTTTAGACACTGTTAATTAATGGCTTGACAAAGGGCCTGCGTAGCCCGAAACGTTGCCTATTGCATTTAAGTAAAGGTTTGCAAATTTTCACATATACCGGAGTGCTGCTGCTTTATTCACTACATAGAATTCTGTACCCTGTTACTCCAGACTTTTACCCCCAGAGGTTTAAGTCAGTTAAGTCTCTCTGTTATACTAGAGAAATCTAGTAAAGGTGTGGGACCTGTTATCCAGAATGCTTGGGACCTGGGGTTTGCAATTTGGATCTTCATACCTTAAATCTACTAAAATAAGATTTGAACATGAATTAAACCTAGTAGGATTGTTTTGCTTCCAATAACGATTAGTTACTGTATATCTTGGTTTGAATCAAGTACAATCTACTGTTTTATTATTACACAGAAAATGGAAATCATTTTTAAAAATTTGGATTATTTGCATAATAATGGAGTCTATGTGAGATGGATTTCCCATAATCCAGAGCTTTCTGGATAATGGATTTCTGCATAACAGATCCCATACCTGTACTTTTTTGTTTCTCTCTGGTCAAGATATTTGGATATATTAGACCAGGGCTGTCCAACTGGCGACCCCCGCTTATATGGCCCTCCACATCAAAGTCTGCCTGCTGTGTCTACATTTAAAAAGGTATCATTACAGAGACTGACTGGCCCCTGCATTGCTTAAACCTCAAATTCACACTGCAATCCCCTGTACTGTTCTACCTGAGACCCCTCTATTGTTTCTATCCTAAAGCCCCTGTACTGTTCTACCTGAGACCCCTCTATTGTTTCTATCCTAAAGCCCCTGTACTGTTCTACCTGAGACCCCTCTATTGTTTCTATCCTAAAGCCCCTGTACTGTTCTACCTGAGACCCCTCTATTGTTTCTATCCTAAAGCCCCTGTACTGTTCTACCTGAGACCCCTCTATTGTTTATATCCTAAAGCCCCTGTACTGTTCTACCTGAGACCCCTCTATTGTTTATATCCTAAAGCCCCTGTATTGTTCTACCTGAGACCCCTCTATTGTTTATATCCTAAAGCCCCTGTACTGTTCTACCTGAGACCCAGAGTGAAACTGCCACATTGTTCACCTGGTCACACTTTATACAAAATACTAATGGGGCCCCAGCTCTGTGTCACTGTATGTAGTACATATTAGACTGAGAGCTTTCCCTCTCTCCTGCTCTGTTCTGTCTTCCCTCCCTGTGTGTCTCATACTTTACCTGCACTTTGCACCCTGTGTTTGCCATACTCTGTCTGACCTCTGATCTTTATGGAAAATAAGGCTGGTATTTGTTCTGGGGGTTTGTTAACATTTGAAAATTATTGTTAGTGGCCCCTAATGTGTTTAATCATATGCTGGGGTACTGTATTATACACAGGGGAGGAGGAGGCATATGGATTTATGTCTTATATGACTTGACTTTTTTCACATATGAGTGACATCCCTGCAGGACAGACACAAGGTAGTTCGGCCCCCCAGGCAAGAGCTTCACTCAGTGCCCCCCTGTCCTGCATTACCATTTCCCTCGTTACAATGATGGTTTTTATATAAAGAGAGCAAGAAAGTGTAAAACACTTTTTAATTTATATTACTGCCCCCCTGTACCTGTACCAGCAAGCTCAGCAGCCCTCCATCATACAGCCCTCCTGCAGCCATCATATTGCCCCCAATCTTTACCTGTGTCATCAGCAGCCAAAAATAAATCTGATCCCATCATATTGCCCCCCAGTATTTATGTACCTGTGCCAGCGCCCAGCCCAGCAGCAACAACAAATATATGGGCCCCAAATCTGTACGTGGCTGTGCCAGCAGGAGGCTTCACACTTTACAGTAATAGAAAGAAAGTCTTGAGTTCAGTGTAACTGTGCAAGTGTGAGAGCAGCGAGAGTCACACCAAGCAGCCCCCCAGCTCTCTGCCTCTCTCTGTCCCCCAACATATCAGTGATGTCATTAACGCGTGTACGGACATCGCGCTGCACCGCACACAAGGAACTATTACTTGCCGGCAAGAGGGAGAAGGTGAAGGAGATGAATTCCACCCAACTGGGTGACCATGATTACTGAAACAAATTATTAAATAAACACTTGAAAAAAAAGAAAAAAAATCCCCTCAATGATGGCGCCCCAGACAGCCGCCTACTCCGCCTACCCCTAGTTCCAGCCTGATCCCTGCAGTGAGCACCAACCATTTGGTTTTTTGGTGTGTTATTAATGTGGACATGGTCTTGCGGTAACATGGGTGTGGTTTAAAGTGGGTGTGGTTTAAAAACAGGGAGTGGCTAACACTGGCTTCCATTATCGGCCCTTCACCATGTAGATTGGAAAAATTCCGGCCCTCGGTACCATAGAAGTTGGACAGCACTGTATTAGACCATTCGAAGAGGGATTTATTAGTTAACTTGGGTTTTAACGAAGATAGTTGTGTAAATAATTCATCCTCTACTTAATTCCAGGGAATTTACCTTAGTTTTTTATCTTCTAAGTGCTTTGTGCTATTTCATTCATTACATCTTTGTTATTTGTAGTTATTTCTTTTCACACATTTCTGCCTAGTCTTTTGGGTTGTTTATTGAATCAGTGTATAATTGTTTTTTTTTTTTCATGTAAAGTATAAATTTTGCTGTATCTTTAGGATTTTGTCTTACTTTATGTTAAGACTATAATGTTAGTAGTGAACTTATACAGAATGAATGTACTGTAACCAGAGGGGATATAAAATTATGGTTCGGTCAGTGAGTAGTTGAGCCTGTGCAAGTCACAAACTCCAGAACAGGTGAAACATTCCTGTATCTAAATATTCCCACCACTGTCCTTGACCAATATTGGCTGCAAGTGCAACGTGTAGGGAAGGATTAGGGAGAGATGGTTATTCTAGGGACACTCAGATATATTAGGGGGGTGTCTGAACATTTTCTACAGAAGGAAACAGTTGGAAAGGGAAATAAATACACAAAATATAAGAGGTCCATTGCAGATGGGCTGGGCACCAACTCACTAGAGAAATGAACACAGGGCATGGGGCAGATACAAAGTAATTTTAGATGCTTAAAACAATGGGCCAAGCAAATGGGTCAACTGAGTCTTCTCTGTGTCTCTTTCTCTGTTCCATGAAATGATCTGCTGTATAAGTGTCACTGTCTCTATGGGAAGCACAATCTCATGTACCAGGAGTAAAAGGCTGATCATAGACAGTCTGGGGTTTGGATACAGGCTAATACCAGCGGCCATAGACAGTCTCATGTACCAAGGTATAAAATTCACACATGACTGGATCACATGAAGAAATAGTCCCATCACTGGTTGAGGTATGGGCAGGCGTCAGGCAAGCAGAGTCTGATAAACAGATCAGAACCTTCCGATCCACAGAAATTGGGCAATGCACTGGGGCAGGAGCACGGGAACATGGTTGGGAACAAACAGCAAATCCCAGGAACTTCAGTAACAAGAGAGGCCGAATCAGGCTGGGGTGCTTAATGATCAAGCAACTAAATGTTCCATACACAGGCTTCTGTACATATCACTAATTGTTAGATTGCCGACACTTAATATTAACGAGGTAGGAGGGGTTAACTGTTCAGTTGGTATATCGGAAAATAAGGTCCACCCTCTTGTGGCTCAACAGAGTAATGCAGCTGCAATTCAGCAAGTAGTTTAGAGTTTGAATCCAACCAGCTCCTGACACAATGTGCATCATTCAACAAACATCACACAGGCAATAACAACACAGTTTGTGCAGAAAGAGACAGAAATAATCTTTATTTGTAGGGAATCAGCCATTCCCCAATGATTATCAGTAAGAAGAGTATGAAGCCTGAGGAGGAAACACAACCTACTGCAACTACAATGGGCTCAATGCAGGTTTGTGTCCAATACGCCATTATTCAGCTATTTATGGGCACAGAGAAGAGTCGGAGGGGGTCTTTATCCAATTGTCGGTTGCATCCAGAACTCACAGTTCCCCACTATACAGCAGGTACTGTTACTGATGTTCTTGCCAATTAATTTACATCCAGGAGGGTCCGGGCAGCGCATAATCATCTGGGCTTTATTTTCTGTACAAAGAAAGATGTATATTTAATGTTCATGTAAATAAATAAAATTAATGTCATTGTATTTTTTCTACAATTTCTGTACAGTGAAGCCCCATAATGTTTGCTGTGTCGTGTGAGTGGAGAATTCGGTAACGTATCAGTCCAGTTCAGCAGGGCCGCCATTAGAAATCACGGGGCCCCGTACAACAAAATTTTTGGGGCCCCCTGGGCCCCGCCCACACTGACGACCAAGCTCCGCCCCATATCCCGCCCACATCGCAGTTAAAAGACCACACAGACATCAGCGCTAAAAAAGTAACCCCCCCCCCCACACAAGTTGTAAAAAGCTATTGATGGTCAGGGCCCCCTTATAAAAAAAATTGGGGCCCCAAAAAAAAAAAAATTAAATTTTTTTTTTTTAAAAACATTGGTGGCAGGGGCCCCCTGTTAAAAAAAACTTGGGGCCCCAACAAAAAAAATTTAAAAAAAACTAAAAAATAAACAAACATTGGTGGCAGGGGCCCCCTTCTAAGTTAAAAACAAATTGGGGCCCCAAAAAAAATTTGAAAAAAAATTAATTTTTTTTTGAAAAAAAAAAAAACATTGGCGGCAGGGGCCCCCTTCTAAGTTAAAAACAAATTGGGGCCCCAAAAAAAAATTTGAAAAAAAATTAATTTTTTTTTGAAAAAAAAAAAAACATTGGCGGCAGGGGCCCCCTTCTAAGTTAAAAACAAATTGGGGCCCCAAAAAAAATTTGAAAAAAAATTAATTTTTTTTTGAAAAAAAAAAAACATTGGCGGCAGGGGCCCCCTTATAAGTTAAAAACAAATTGGGGCCCCAAAAAAAAATTTGGAGAAAAAAAAATTTTTTTGAAAAAAAAAAACTGGTGGCAGGGGCCCCCTTACAAGTTAAAAACAAATTGGGGCCCCAAAAAAAATTTAAAAAAGAAATAATTTTTTTTTGAAAAAAAAAAAAAAACTGGTGGCAGGGGCCCCCTTACAAGTTAAAAAAATTTGGGGCCACCAAAAAGAAAATTAATTTTTTTTTTAAAAAAAAAACCCAAAAAAAAACAATGGTGGCAAGGGGCCCCTTACGAGTTAAAAAAAAAATTGGGGCCCCAAAAACAAAAGTTTTAAAAAATATTGGTGGCCAGGGGATTAAAAAAAAAAAACACAAACTGGTGTTCAGTAGAATTGAACTCATGGCTTCAGTACTTCAACTTCGCCTCCTTTCGTGACTTCGGGTCTTTTCACCGCTTCAGGACTTCGGCTTCGGCTGTTTTCGTGACTTCGGGTCTTTGCGCTGCTTCAGGACTTCGGCTTCGGCTGTTTTCGTGACTTCGGGTCTTTTCGGCGCTTCGTGACTTCGGGACTTCGGCTTTTTCCGTGACTTCGGGTCTTTTCGTCGCATCGGCTTCGGCTTTTCGGCACTTCCGCATTCGGCACTGAAGAGGCAAGACGTACGGCTCGGGCGCTCGTAAGGGGGGCCCGGATCTTCAAAAAAATGCAGCGCTGCCGGGCCCCCCTTCATGCCCGGGCCCGGTACGCTTGTCCCCCCTGTCCCCCCCTGATGGCGGCCCTGCAGTTCAGTGACACCATTATCACAATTTCTAATTATATAACAATGGATTAGTGACTACATCCTACCTACCTATCCACACCAATGAGTGTTAGCTGTTACTCAAGACCGACAGTAAGGCATATAATATTTGGCAAAAAATCCAGATCCCATGTTTATTTGGCATGTTCCAGAGTGCCCTGGGGTTTTCTCATTATACATAATATATTTGATGTAACATAATATTTATCTACAAACATAGACTATAATGTACACAGCAAGGGGCACAAGGTGAGGATGCCCACACTGTACATAGCTATTAGTCTAATCACATTTAGTCAAGGAACCTGGCATAGTGGCACCAAGATTCCCTTTATCAATAGTGTGTCACCCCACACACTGTATTCATTTGCAGTGATGCTCCTGACCCTGGATGGAGGTGTGTCATTCTCATCATGGCAATAGCAATGTGTGAGTGTGCCAGGGCAGTCATTGTTCTGATCTTCCTGTACTTGGGCTCTTGCCAGGCCTGTGGCAGTGATGGCGAAAAAGATATACCTAACCTATCTACTATTGAAATGTTACAAACTGTAGGGCAAGATGTAGCCCCCTAGTTTTCACCAATGAAAATGATTTTTCCCACAAACTTAATTAATGGTACAAGAGAACTGCCCAATGAGAATGCTACTTAGAGGCACAATGGCTTATTATACAATATACAATGAACTTACTGGTTTGCAGGGATATGCCTTGTTCTTTAATGCAGTTGTTGGTTTCACAGCATGTGATAAGTCTATGGGGGTTCAACTCAACACAATCTGTATTTCCTCCACATGTAGTGCCATATAACTTCAGCTGTGCATTGGCCCCTGTGCAAAGAAAGGACATAGTAATAGTAATCATGGTAGTAATAATAGTAATAATGGTAGGGCCCCACTGGTTCTGTCAATATCAACTGCTGCACTACTCCAAGCAAATGATAATGCCATTATTAAGGCCATACCAATAAGTGCACCAGTAGGGATGGTATCACCACTAGGATCACTGAGCTGCTCTAGATCATTCTCAGCAGCCAAAATAGAGTCACATTCAATAAAAAATAAACTGGTGATTCCTAATGGATTCCAAAGAGTCTTAGATCTGTTCCCTAAACAAACCCCCTACCCATTTAGTCTCTTAGGTCTATGGGGTCCTGAGACTACAAATGGATAATAAAGGTAATGTATACATTTTGCTTTAATGCAACACAAATATTTTTGTTTCATTGTGTTACTGATTCTTTATATTTAAAGGGAAACTCCAACCCAAAACTCTTATCTGCACCGTGATAGATATAATTCTATGCAACTATCCAGTATACATTAATAAGAAATGTTCCCTGGTTAAAAAGTTCCATTTATACATTAACTATGAATTTTCACTGGTTTTGAAATTGTTTCTAAATGTAACTGCTCATGAAAGAAGCATTTGTTTAAATCTCAGTTCTTCTCTGGGTTGTTTAATCAACTGGTCTCTACTACATTGTTTCAGGACTGAGAACTGGCAATGCAGAGACTATAGACAGACTCGCAGGTACTGCTCCCAATAGGAACTGTCATACTGAAACACTGCAACATGGAAAGTGGGGCTGGGATATTTTGGAAAATTTAAAAAAAATTACTTGGGTGAAAAAGTGAGAGAATCAAATTAAATCACAAATCCTAAAGATAGATCACAAATTAGACATAATGGAGTTTGATCCATCAATTCAAGGTATTTTCCTCTGTAAATCTGATGAGGGAACCATCCTGCTCATGAAACTAAAGCAAATAAAGGTAAAGATAAGGGTAAATAAAATGTATTTATGTAAATGTTCCATACTCACTCATTTGTCCCTGGGCCGCCACACACAACTTGTACTTGAGACTGTCGTGAATTATATTGGACCCGGGGGGGTCAGTGATCACACATTCCAGTGCAGCACCTACACACAATTTCAATAGAATTCGAGGAGAGCAGAAGAACTTTTCATTTTTATTTTTAAGTCAATAGACTCAAAAAAAAAGACAATAAATATCGACTGTAATGATATAAGGTCTGTAAGGTCTGTAAGGTCTATCTAGCTAGTTGCGCAGGCTAATTTTTGTTAATTTGTGACTCTATGTAACTATACGACAAATGTGCAAAAACCTTACCAGAAAAATGTTTATTTCTGTCATTTTGTACAGGTCTACGACTTGGGACTTGGGATTTTCCGGATAATGGATCTTTCTGTAATTTGGATCTTCATACCTTAAGTCTACTAGAAAATTATATAAACATGAAATAAAGCCAATAGGCTGGTTTTGCCTCCAATAAGGATTAATTATATCTTAGTTGGGATCAAGTACAAGCGACTGTTTTATTATTACACAGAAAATGGAATCATTTTTAAACATTTGGATTATTTGGATAAAATGGAGTCTATGGGGGAAATTTACTAAGCAACGACAATTCGACAGCGACAGCTTCACAGGCAGCACAACACTGCGCCAGGCGGAAATTCGCTCAGACAACGCAAATTCACTAACATGCAAAGTTGTGTCCAGGGCGCCAAATGCTGGGGAAGTTGCGCTAGCGATAATTTGGCAAACAGAGTAAAGTTGCGCTAGCGTTGGCTAATTTGCATATGTTGGGAAGTTAAAGTACAATGGCTGTATATGTTGCAGCAAATACATTACATTACACAAGCCCAGGAAACCATAATAAAACAAAATAAAGTTGTTATATTGCCCTACACATGAGTCCAGTCTATAGTTTACTGTAGGTGCCATATGTTAGGAAATGTTGGGGGGAGCCTGGGTACAGACTAAATTTGAGCAATCTACTCTATTGCACTTCGCCTGGTCTGAGGTGGCAAAGGCAAGTCTGGTGCAAGAGGTAACGTTCATTCGCCAGATCGAAAATTCGTCTGGCATTTGAGCGCGAAGTAACGCCAGCGCCCGTTAGTAAATTGGCGTAGTCCTGAAATGACGCTGTCGAATTTTTGCCAGCATTAGTCACTTCGCCCTTTAGTAAATTTCCCCCTATGGAAGATGGGCATTCCATAATTCGGAGATTTCTGGATAATGGGTTTCCAGATAACGGATCTGATACCTGTACATATAAAAATATTGCCCTTAGACTGTTAGACTCCTAGCTCTTAGTGATGTCATCAGTTATAAACCAAGCTAAGTGATGTCATTTTTGCCTTCAGCCTCTTGCTTTTATATGGTCATGGAACTTCTTGGTATCTTATAATATCTTAATATTATACAGTAAGGAGTACTTTTTTCACTATTTATTGTACAGGTAAGGGATCCATTACCCAGAAACCCATTATCAAGCATGCTCCAAATTACAGAAAAGGCCTTCTCCCATAGACTCCATTTTATCAATATAATCCCAATTTTTAAACAGTTACTTGTACTTGATCCCAACAAAGATATAATTAATCCTTATTGGAGGCAAACCCAGCCTATTGGCTTTATTTAATGTTTATATGATTTTCTAGTAGACAAGGTATGAAGATCCAAATTACAGAAAGATCCATTATCCGGAAAACCCCAGGTCCCAAGCATTCTGGATAACAGGTCCCATACCTGTACTATTATTATTTATTGATGTATAATATGGCAGCTCCATATATATGAATATAGATATAACTAATGCTAGTGATCCTTGTTGTCTCTCCTTATCACATAATCCTGACAAATTCTGTACCTTTCTGATACCCCCCACCCCAGCCAACATCCCGCCCATTATACAGTAAGTGTAACTTACCAAACTGCAGAGGAGCCAAGAGGAGCAGGAGAAGGAACCTCACGGGAGACACGGGGAACATTCTCTCTCACACTTTTGCCTACAATCATTGTGGAATATTCAGCAACAAAGTGTAATTTTGGGGAAAGAGCTTTGATCATTCATTTTTAAGCTTTGATGGATTTATCCACTTCCTGATATTTATGGTAAAATAAAGAATGAAGGAGCCCTAAGCCAAAGTCCCAAATCTCAATTCCTCACAATCTTACTGCTTTAAATCCTTATTTTAATGCAAGAATTGAATCATTAACATCATACTCTGATCACTGAAACCATTGCTGCCTTCTAGGTCAGGATTGCCAATACTTTACTAATATGAGGTCTACTTGTAGTGATGTTGTCCCATTGTGATCTCCATCCATAATATCACTGTTAGCATTCTGTTCCATGGAAAATATTACTTGAATATTATATTGATTTGTATTACTATATTTAAAAAACAACTATTTCGTATGTAACCTTAACATAATAAATATCTGAATAAAAGCATAAAACCGGAGGGTGATTTAGACAAGCTGTTGGTTGACAGTGAATTGAGATCTACTGATCACCAGCTAAAGGTCTACTGGTACATCCCCATCTAGGTGAATGAGAAGGTGAATGAGAAGAGGTAGAAGCAACTATAGTAGTCACTGAGTTCCACGGATCAGAGATAATTGTTTTATAAATTCAACACTCGCTTGGTAAAAATGCAGCCAACCCCCTTCTTCAGCATATCTAATGTATCTGCCGGTACAACCACTTAAAAGAGAGAGAATCCTTTAATGTCACTGCTATGACTGTAACACCAATCTGTGTATCTTACAATGTAACACCTTTCATTAGATACCTTCATTCATGTCCTCTAAATGGATGCAGCACTTGGGCTGAAATAACACGAATACTAGTTCTACACAAAATGGAAGTGTGTTGGGGGTCTCAGATAAGAAGGATTTTAGGGGATTTGTGGATAAAAGATGGTGCAACTCTAAGCATTAAGTGGCTACTAAAACACTTAAGGGGCCGATTCACTAACTTCGAGTGAAGGATTCGGAGTAAAAAAACTTCGAATTTCGAAGTGTTTTTTGGGCTACCTCGACCATCGAATGGGCTACTACGACCTTTGACTACGACTTTGAATCGAACTATTCAAACTAAAAATCGTTCAACCATTCGACCCCCTAGTTCGCCATCTAAAAGCTACCGAACTCAATGTTAGCCTATAGGGAAGGTCCCCATAGGCTTGGCTAACTTTTTTTGATCGAAGGATATTCCTTCGATCATTGGATTAATATCCTTCGAATCGTTCGATTCGCAGGATTTTATCCTTCGATCGAAGGAATAATCCTTCGATCGTTCGATCGCACTATTTGCACTAAAATCCTTCGACTTCGGTATTCGAAGTCGAAGGATTTTAATTCCCAGTCGAATATTGAGGGTTAATTAACCCTCGATATTCGACCCTTTGTGAATCGGCCCCTTAAGTGTTGTCTTGATTAAAAGGGCTTACATTTGAATGTTACAAAAAACTTCATTTTACTTTCAGTATTTTTAGGATTGTTTGGAGGGGTTAAACGTAAAAACCCTAATTATCCCCATTTCTTACCTGTATCTACATTGAGTCTTCTTATATATATATATATATATAAATCTGCATAAAAATATTAGATTAAACACTTTTCTATAATGTAGTGTCTAAGGTCAAATATGATGTCTCTCTGCTGTGATTAAATGAATTGACTTACCCTTGTACTACTTATATGTGTCTGGTCTGTCTCTTTCTCTGGTGACTAAATCTCCCTTCCTATTTCCCTATTTATAGTCTTCTGTCCTTCCCTTCAGACTGCCCACTGTTACCTCATGAAGGGACATCCCTGGCAGAAATGTAACGTGAGTTGCAGAGCCAAGACTTTCCTTTAATAGCTGGTGCTTATAAGAACTGCAAACAGATGTATCTGTAGGAAACAGGTTTCTTAAAGAGCAGAGGCTGATGTTCTTCTGTTTAGGAATAAAATTAGAAACCTTTCTCACATCTTTCCTAAGCAGAAGAACATCAGCCTCTTTCTTTCTCCTGACAACTTCCTTGACTACTTGCTGGTCAGACTGGTGGGAAAATGACCAGCAGGTGGCGCTGTTGTAACAAAATTCATTCATATTAACAGTACATGTATCCCTTAATATCTTGGAAAAAAAACAAAATACATAATGAATGTAAATGACAAAAGTGCTAAGAATATCCCTCTCATCAGTTTTACATCCACATATTTTAAAGATTTACATATCTTTTAAGATTTAAATGTTTAACATGAAGGGGGAAGTACGAGATTAGGAGCAGTTTTATCAAGGGTCGAATTTAGAGTTCATGGGAGTTTATAAAATCTCCCATAAACTCTCATAAACTCCCATGAACAAAAGTGGTATAAAGGTGATCCCTTTATTGGGTAACTAATATAATCATAACAAGCTTTCAGAACATGTTAGTTCCTTTTTCAAGCTGATTACAATGAAGCTGTGGTGTTGTCTGGTATATATACAACATTCAGCTCATAGGTCAAATGACCAACAAAAAGGAATATCAATCTATTTGTTGGACATTTGACCTATGAGCTGAATGTTGTATATATACCAGAGAACAGCTTCATTGTAATCAGCTTGAAAAAGGAACCAAAATGTTCTGAAAGCTTGATATGATTATATTATTTAGCCAATAAAGGTACAGTATCACCTTTATACCACTTTTGTTAGTTTTTTATTTCAAAAGGGTTGCCCTGTAACATTTTTACTGGCTGACACGGTACAACAACTTTACCTGCAGATCCTAATAATGAACAGAAGGCCAGACATTGGGATGGCAGTGGATGGGATCTACTTGGACTTTGCTAAAGCATTTGATACAGTGCCATGAAGAAGGTTACTGGTTAAATTAATTCATATTAGCCAGGAACATAATATTGTTCTTGTACTTGTAACACAACAAGTAAACTATGACAAAAGTTGGGGTTATTTCCTCTATGGAAGAAGCCCTTAAGAGGGGACTTGAAAAGTAGTTTTTTTGGCTACTTCGAACATCGAACTGGCTACTTTGACCTTCAACTACGACTTCAAATCGAACGATTCGAACTAAAATCGTTCGACTATTCGACCATTCGATAGTCGAAGTACTGTCTCTTTAAAAAAAACTTTGACTACCTACACCTACACCTCCACCTAAAACCTACCGAGCATCGAAGGGAAATCGTTTGATCGATGGATTAAAATCCTTCGAATCGTTCGATTCGACTAAATGCGGTAAATCCTTTGACTTCGATATTCGAAGTCGAAGGATTTTACTTCGATGGTCAAATATCGAGGGTTAATTAACCCTAAATATTCGATCCTTAGTAAATGGGCCTCCTAATGTTTTAGTTTACAGTTATAAAATGGAAGAAATTCAATACAGGTATGGAACCTGTTATCCAGAATGCTCGGGGCCTGGGGCTTTCCAGATAACGGGTTTTTCCATAATTTAGATCTTCATATCTTAAGTCTACTAGAAAATCAAGTAAACATGAAATAAAGCCAATAGGCTGGTTTTGCCTCCAATAAGGATTAATTATATCTTAGTTGGGATCAAGTACAAGCGACTGTTTTATTATTACACAGAAAAACGAAATCAGTTTTAAACATTTGGATTATTTGCTTTTAATGGAGTCTATGGGAGACGGCCATTCCGTAATTTGGAACTTTCTGGATAGCGGGTTTCCGGATAATGGATCCTATACCTGTACAATGCAGTAAAGTAAATAAGAATCAGCCCAATAATTATGCAAGCCAATTAAGGGGGAAGAGCTAATTGCTATTGTTTCCAGTTTTTTAGCTTCAGCTTCAATAAGAATCTATCATTATATTTCCATTACTACTTCAACAACTAAATGGTTAATTCCAAGAAGTGGCAAATACAGCCCTTGTGTCATATTTACTCTTAGTTCACTGAATCTTTATGTTCTTGGTGATCATCCAGTTCCAGAATAAATAACAGTAATGATGATGTCCCAATCTCTAAGAACCAGCTCAGTAGCTCTTCAAAACACAGATGGGAAAATGTTATTATCCATAATAAATAGTTTATGGCCCCTATTTAATGTTCTGCTCACAATGTTTTACCATGAAGTCCCCTCATTGTACAGTATGTGCAGCACATAAGAACATACAGCTGCTAATTATTGTTAAAGTTTCATCCCCAAAAATATTTAAAGGAGAAGGAAAGCTACAGAAGAAGTTTATTGGCAATTGCAAGCTATAACACTATATTTATTCTGCAGAATGCTTTACCATACCTGAGTAAACAGCTCTAGAAGCTCTCTCTGTTTGTTTAGGATAGCAGCTGCAGTATTAGCTTGCTGTGACATCACATCCTGCCTGAGTCTCTCCCTGCTCACTCATAGCTCTGGGCTCAGATTACAGCAGGGAGGGGAGGAGAGAGGAACAAACTGAGCATGCTCAAGCCCAAGCCCTGGAGGTTTAAGCTGAAAACAGTTAGTCTGATACAGAAGCCCATGAGTACACAATAGAAGGAAAGAAATGTGCTGTTTCTTCTGACAGAGGACTCAGAGCAGCATTACTTTGAGGATTTACTGGTGTATTTATATAGACCTTTGTGATAAGATTTACTTAATTTTAGTCTTTCCTTCTCCTTTAATGATCTTTCTCCATCACTGATTGACCCAACTCTGTCATGGGCTGGACTAGTAGAGATTTTGAAAAAACACCACTTTTTTAAGCACATTCCTTCTATATCTAGAAAAAGTTTAATGCACTTGTACACTCTTGTTTTTTTACATAAAATGTCTTGTTTTAACTGTCTCTTCTCCAGTGTAACAATCCCAACTTGCCTTTCCCATAACTGATCCCTTCCATTCCCTTTATCAGCTTAGTCGCTCTTCTCTGTACTTTCTCTATTTCATTACTGTCATCCTTATATATTTATATATAGTGATCATATCCCTTATATATTTATATATAGCGATCATATCCCGCTTATATATTTATATATAGTGATCATATTCCCTTATCTATTTATATATAGTGATCATATCCCCCTTATATATTTATATATAGTGATCATATCCCCCTTATATATTTATATATAGTGATCATATCCCCTTATATATTTATATATAGTGATCATATCCCCCTTATATATTTATATATAGTGATCATATCCCCCTTATATATTTATATATAGTGATCATATCCCCCTTATATATTTATATATAGTGATCATATCCCTTATATATTTATATATAGTGATCATATCCCCTTATATATTTATATATAGTGATCATATCCCCTTATATATTTATATATAGTGATCATATCCCCTTATATATTTATATATAGTGATCATATCCCCTTATATATTTATATATAGTGATCATATCCCTCTTAACTGTCTCTTCTCCAGTATAACAATCCCAACTTGTCTTTCCCCATAACTGATCCCTTCCATTCCCTTTATCAGCTTAGTCGCTCTTCTCTGTACTTTCTCTATTTCATTACTGTCATCCTTATATATTTATATATAGTGATCATATCCCTTATATATTTATATATAGCGATCATATCCCGCTTATATATTTATATAAAGTGATCATATCCCCTTATATATTTATATATAGTGATCATATCCCCTTATATATTTATATATAGTGATCATATCCCCTTATATATTTATATATAGTGATCATATCCCCTTATATATTTATATATAGCTATCTTATCCCCTTATATATTTATATATAGTGATCATATCCCTTATATATTTATATATAGCGATCATATCCCGCTTATATATTTATATAAAGTGATCATATCCCCTTATATATTTATATATAGTGATCATATCCCCTTATATATTTATATATAGTGATCATATCCCCTTATATATTTATATATAGTGATCATATCCCCTTATATATTTATATATAGCTATCTTTTCCCCTTATATATTTATATATAGTGATCATATCCCCTTATATATTTATATATAATGATCATATCCCCTTATATATTTATATATAGTGATCATATCCCCTTATATATTTATATATAGTGATCATATCCCCTTATATATTTATATATAGTGATCATATCCCCCTTATATATTTATATATAGTGATCATATTCCCTTATCTATTTATATATAGTGCTCATACCCCCCTTATATATTTATATATAGTGATCATATCCCCCTTATATATTTATATATAGTGATCATATCCCCTTATATATTTATATATAGTGATCATATCCCCCTTATATATTTATATATAGTGATCATATCCTCTTTATATATTTATATATAGTGATCATATCCCCTTATATATTTATATATAGTGATCATATCCCCTTATATATTTATATATAGTGATCATATCCCCCTTATATATTTATATATAGTGATCATATCCCCCTTATATATTTATATATAGTGATCATATCCCCTTATATATTTATATATAGTGATCATATCCCCCTTATATATTTATATATAGTGATCATATCCCCTTATATATTTATATATAGTGATCACATCCCCTTATATATTTATATATAGTGATCATATCCCTCTTATATATTTATATATAGTGATCATATCCCCCTTATATATTTATATATAGTGATCATATCCTCTTTATATATTTATATATAGTGATCATATCCCCTTATATATTTATATATAGTGATCATATCCCCCTTATATATTTATATATAGTGATCATATCCCCTTATATATTTATATATAATGACCATATCCCCTTATATATTTATATATAGTGATCATATCCCCCTTATATATTTATATATAGTGATCATATCCCCCTTATATATTTATATATAGTGATCATATCCCCTTATATATTTATATATAGTGATCATATCCCCTTATATATTTATATATAGTGATCATATCCCCTTATATATTTATATATAGTGATCATATCCCTCTTATATATTTATATATAGTGATCATATCCCCCTTATATATTATATATAGTGATCATATCCTCTTTATATATTTATATATAGTGATCATATCCCCTTATATATTTATATATAGTGATCATATCCCCTTATATATTTATATATAGTGATCATATCCCCTTATATATTTATATATAGTGATCATATCCCCTTATATATTTATATATAGTGATCATATCCCCTTATCTATATATAGACAAATACACGAGTCCTCTGCACTCAACCCATTATCAATATATTTAAGACAGAGACATTTTGTGCTACTGCTACTGAAAAATGCCTTCCCCTTTAAACAAAACAGGGATTGTTTGTCCATATATTGCAATATATTTAAGCTGAACAACTACGTCAAAGTCATCCCATATCTGGCCAGTCCTACACTTAATTTTCATCTGATTCATTAAGAATTCTATTGCTTCATTATACATTTTACAAAGGGACTAAGTTTTACCTGCAACTTACTTGCTGCTTTCAAAGTAAAACTCCCAAACTTGGCTGCCCTTTTATTAAAGACACCAGTGGGATCACCTGACTATAGCTGGGAGGGGTGGAGCTACAACATGGAGCTGGTCACTGCTCCTGTATAACTATAACAAACAAGGGAAACTTGTGCTCACCACTAATTTTTAAAACCATTTTGGCGGGGGGGGGGGAGCAATGAGGCTGAGACCACAAAATAATGGAAGCAGCAAGTAAGTTGCAGGTATGTTTTTTTCCTGGAAAACATATTCAGTTGTTTGGACTTCAGTATCACCTTTATGCTGATGGCACCCAACTCTACTTGTCTACTCCTGACCTCTCTCCTTCTGTCCTTTCCCAAGTTACAGACTGTCTCTCTGCTGTTTCCTCCTGGATGTCTCAGCGACACCTGAAACTGAACCTTTCTAAAACAGAACTCTTTAAAAGATCAAGGCCAATTGGTCCCCTGTTTTAGACGCCATGAATTGAAATCTAATTTGATTTGGTGAAGTTGGTTCTTCTCAGTGAGGTTGTAGTAACATAATATCCAAGCTTGTGATTTCACTATGTACAGTTAGTTTAGTACAGGTATGACTATATAATGTTCATAGATGTGAAGAGTATATAGATATAGGTATGAGGATATATATGCACCGGGGCTCGTTTAATTACATTAATTACATTTATTCACATTGAATCTCATCTGCCACTTAGTCGCCAGACTGACAGTTTGCCCAGATCCTGCTGCAAGTGCCACATCGACAAATGCAGATACATAACATCTTTTTCTGTAGAAATAGATTTTAATTTTAATAAAAATGTCAGTGAGAGAGAAGTATGAGCTGTGTGTTTATGACATATATCAGTGCCCCCCTAACAGTTTGTGCCTTTGGGGAATGTTCTTCTGATTCCCTCCATCCAATGATAAGATTCCTCTGGCACCAATGAGCCCCTTCCCCTCCATTACAAATCTATTCAAGGTTCCTGTGTGTTATTGTCATATTGTGTATTTATTTTGGGTGTGATTGCTGTGAAATAAGCATTTTACAGTTATTCACGTGACCCCTCCCCCCATTTGTTGTGTTTGTGCCACTGGAATCCCTTCTATTTCTCAGGATTTGTTTCTTCTTCTTTTTGGATTATGGGAATTACCACTTGGCTTATAGTCCAGCTGAGCCCCAATATGGCACCCCCAGGGGCAATCCTACCCAATTTGCCACCCGAGGCAGCCTTCATTTTTCATCTTCATCTTCATTCTGCTCCCCCACCTCCCAACAGCACTCACCTTCAGCGCCAGACGGGGGTCCACGGGGGGTCCACGTCGCTAGTGCAGAGAGCGCAATTGCACTCTCTGCACTAGAAGAGCCAAATTTCCGGGTTTAAAACCAGAAAATCGGCTCTTAGTTACCAGGAGCGGCATGTTTGCTGCCACTGGCAACCAGGGGGCGCTGCAGCCTGAGGCGAGTCTCAACTTGCCTCATTGGCTGAGCGCCCCTGGGCACCCCAATATTTGAGATAGAAATGCAAGAAAAAGAAAAGAGGTGCCAGTAAATGAATGAGAAGTGCTGGTTAATGTGATTATTGCATCTGTTTATTGGTTTATAGAATTGCTGCAGTGTCTCAGGCCTGAGCTATAAGTGCCCTGAGCCTTTCCCTTCTCAGCTACAGAATCATCATTTAACTGCACCCAAGGACTGGGGGAACATAAGGGAAATTATCATAAGTGAGTCCGTTGAGATCCTGATGGGGCTCATCCTCTGCTTTTATAACTTCTCCTTTTCTCCATATTTAGTGGGGATTTCATACCGGCGCCCAATGAATTCACAATTATCCATAAAGCAGCAGGATTCTTTCATTTGGTTGTTTGGCTTGTGGAACAGGTCACATCGCGGGGGGGCCCAGCACTTCATTCTCTGTTGCGCCACTTTTTCCCCTGATCAGAAGAGCAAAAAGATGGGTCATTTCTATTCAGTAAGAGCCATAAAATATCCACTGTCCTCTTACAGGTTAGTGTCTGTATCCACATGTAATGATACCAACCATTCTCTATATTACATGATATAACTAAAGAGCCTTCAGATAGAAAAGAGTTAAACTCATAGCAGAATATTCTCAAATATGACTGCCCCGTAGTGATGGGCGAATTTGCACCGTTTCGCCGAAAAATTTGACGCGCCGGCGTCTTGTTTTTGACGCCAGCCCCCATTTTTTTCAACGCCGGCGCCCGGTTTTTACGCCGGCGTCCGTTTTTCTGAAACGGCGGCGAATTTTTGCCACGAATTTTCGCGGGCTTTTCGCGAATTTATTCGCGGGCGTTTCGCGAATTTATTCGCTGGTGGCAAATCGCGCAAATTCGCCGGGAATTCGCGCCTGGCGAATAAATTCGCCCATCACTACTGCCCCCGACTGTAACATTTATAGGACAGGGCAATTAGTGATGAGCACATTTTATACCATGTATAGATTTGCCATCAAATTCCGCATTTCACCAAAGGTGGAGTTTTTCCTTAAACTGCATCAAAAATTTGCTGGGAAAATTTTTTTCCAAAAAAAACAAGGAAAAATGGCCATTCACGTCAATGCCACTTGAAAAAAATGCCCATTTAATTCAATGCATCTGGAGGGAGAAAAAAACCTGAGAAAAAAAAATCCCCATTGTCTTTCAAGCAGTTGGAGTGAGAAAAAAAAGTCGCCCATAGGCTAAATTTTGCTACAAAAAAGTTGCCCATAGACTTGATGGATTTTGCTAATTTTTTCGCTGTTTTGCAAATTTTATGGCGAAGTGAAACAGATTTGCTCATCACTAAAGACAATGAAGATCAGATGGACATGGGGCTCCCGCTCGCATCCTCAGCCAAGCACATCAGAACTGTGACATACAAACTGACTGCAGGTATACGATCCATTATCTGGAAACCTGTTATCCAGAAATATTTTCATTTTTTAAACAGTACCTTGTACTTGATCCCAACTAAGATATAATTAATCCTTATTGGAGGCAAAACCAGCCTATTGGCTTTATTTCATGTTTATATGATTTTGTATTAGACTTAAGGCATGAAGATCCAAATTTTGGATAGAGCCATTATCCGGAAAACCCCAGGTCCTGAGCATTCTGGATAACAGGTCCCATACCTGTAACAATAAAACAGTCGCTTGTACTTGATCCCAACTAAGATATAATTAATCCTTATTGGAGGCAAAACCAGCCTATTGGCTTTATTTAATGTTTATATGATTTTCTACATGATACTTAAGGTATGAAGATCCAAATTATGGAAATATCTGTCACCTAGAAAACCCCAGGTCCATAGCATTCTGGATAACAGGTCCCATACCTTTAATTAATCATTAATGGAGGCAAAAAAATGGTTGGCTTTATTTCATATTTAAAGGGATACTGTCATAAGAAATATTTTTTTTTCAAAATGAATCAGTTAATAGAGCTGCTCCAGCAGAATTCTGCACTGAAATCCATTTCTCAAAAGAGCAAACAGATTTTTTTATATTCAGTTTTGAAATCTGACATGGGGCTAGACATTTTGTCAATTTCCCAGCTGCCCCAAGTCATGTGACTTGTGCTCTGATAAACTTCAGTCACTCTTTACTGCTGTACTGCAAGTTGGACTGATATCACCCCCTCCCTTTTCCCCCCCAGCAGCCAAACAACAGAACAATGGGAAGGTAACCAGATAACAGCTCCCTAACACAAGATAACAGCTGCCTGGTAGATCTAAGAACAACACTCAATAGTAAAATCCATGTCTCACTGAGACACATTCAGTTACATTGAGTAGGAGAAACAGCAGCCTGCCAGAAAGCATTTCTCTCTGCTGGGCCCCCCTATGGGTACCCCACATTCCATGTTAACCCAATATGGCATTAGTTCATTGGTTTGTAGAATTCCTGCAGTGTTTCAGGCCTGAGCTATATGTGCCCTGAGCCTTTCCCTTCTTAACTAAAGTATCGTCATTATTTGCACCCAATGTCGGGGGAGGGAGGGGAAATTGTAATTAATGAGAATTTCAGTTGAGCTCATGGGATGGATCCTTTGCTGATCTTAGGGTCTGGCCACATTTGCAGATTCGGGGAGATAAATCACCAGGCGACAAATCTCCTCTTCTTCGCGGCAAATAATCTCCCCGATCTGCCTTCCCCTGCTTTCCGCCGGCTAAAATGTAAATTGACTGGGGGACATGCACACTTGGTTTTCCGAAGTCGTCCGAAGGAACAGAGATTAAACAGGTAGAGGGTTGTACAGAAAGGGAGAGAAAATCAAAGTAGAGAACACAAGAGAGTGGAGGAGAGAGGAGCAGAGGGAGGAAAGGTGAATAATCACAGGAAGAAACTAGAGAGGAAAATATGGAAGAACAAGGAAGAAATACTGGAAGAAGAAAAGTGCAAATAGATAGTGAGGGGAGGACAAAAGAATAAAAGAAACTTGGAACAACACAAAGGAATATGTGAGTAAAGTGCATTTTTTTACAGTTATACTGTTTTGGTTGTTGAACTCTGCTGCAGTTTGTGTTGGAGCGGCAAATCTCCTGCCTTGTGTTGGGTCAGGTGAATGTATGAATGAAGCTCTGTATTTATACTTCTTTGTTTTCTGGGGGATTGATACATAATGCTTTCATGATTTTTATTCTACCAAATGTTCTGGGTAGATAATAAATTAAATTGGTAATGTATTTACCTTCTTTCATTGCCCTGAGTGTATATAAATTGTACCAGAACCCACTGCCTCTCAATGTTTCCCTGTGGAGAATGTGTTGCTGACCCCGAATCCAGTATTTTTTTTATTTTGTATAGTTTTCAAATTATTTGCCTTCTTCTTCTGACTCAACCCACTGCCTGGTCGCTAGGGTAATTTAGACTCTAGAAACCAGATCAGTGCTGAAATTCCAAACTGGAGATTGGAACAAAATATTCTTTATTTCCATATTAGTCAAAGTAGATCAATCAAAAGAGGACTTTCCAATCCATGTCAATCTAAGACTGCAAAAGTACATTATTCAACCCTCTACAACTAATAGACCCTTCACATTTACATGAAACAGTATTGGGAGAGACAAACACTTCTATCAAAAATAATCGTTATTTCCATATTAGACCAATCAAAAGAGTTCTGTACATTCCAGATCAATATACATTAAAATAATAATTTCTGCTTCATTCAATGTTTCTCTCTAATAAGACAATTAGCGGTAACACGTTTACTGCTGCCCTCTGCTGGTCACATTATTAAGTGCACATTGTATATCTGCATGAATAACGTGTGCCGTGTGACATCTAGTGGGCAGTTTGAGTCATTACACCTTAAAGTATTAGTAAACCTTTAAAATAAGTGAATGTAAAACTGATGAGGGGTCTATTCTAAGGAGCACTTTTGTCATTTACATTCATTATTTATTTTGATATTATTTTATATATTTATTTATTATATTTAAGAGAATAGAGAGGGGTGCACACTCAATAAAAAAAATAATACTTAATAAACAAAGGTGGTATTTTAAAATTCTCTTTTATATAGTGTATAGTAAAAAGGGGGATTTCCCCTTGACAAAACATTGGGGTGTTCTAATCATTAGCAAGTGTATCTGCTCCCTGTGGTTTGTCCCTTTTTTGCTTGATCTTGTAACTTGGTGGTATATGTATATATTTGTATATATGTATATATTTGTGCTAATACTGTTGTGCATAATATACCAGTTTGTCTGATGTATATTTGTTTACTTTACACTATGTAAAAGAGAATTTTAAAATACCACCTTTGTTTATTAAGTATTATTTTCTTTATTGAGTGTCCATCCTCTCATATTCTTTTATATGGTTTTGGGTAACTGAATGTGGGGTTATCCCGGGGTTATTTGCACCTCATATTTCTCAAAAAAGAGCTTTTTTCCCTTTCTAATACTGGGAGTGCCCTCCATTAACTTATATTTATTTTGTTTTCATTCCAAGATATTAAGGGATACATGTACTGTTAATATGAATGAATTTTGTTACAACAGCGCCACCTGCTGGTCAGTTTCCCACCAGTCTGACCAGCAAGTAGTCAAGGAAGTTGTCAGGAGAAAGAAAGAGGCTGATGTTCTTCTGCTTAGGAATAAAATTAGAAACCTTTCTCACATCTTTCCTAAGCAGAAGAACATCAGCCTCTTTCTTTCTCCTGACAACTTCCTTGACTACTTGCTGGTCAGACTGGTGGGAAACTGACCAGCAGGTGGCGCTGTTGTAACAAAATTCATTCATATTAACAGTACATGTATCCCTTAATATCTTGGAATAAAAACAATATAAATAATGAATGTAAATTACAAAGGTGCTTAGAATAGCCCCCTCATCAATTTTACACTTACTTCTTTTCAAGGTTTACTTATCCTTTAATCTGATTTCATAGGTAATAGACTCCATAGACTACATGAGTGTCTTCAACGAGATTCCGGTGATTTCAGCGGATCCGACGTGATGTACAATAACGCTGGTGTGAAGTGGGATGCAACTTGATTTTCCGTTGGATCCGCTGGAATCGAGTTGAAGACGCTCATGTAGTTGTACCCTTACTTGTCAAGTCTGAAGATTCTTAAAGGAATACTGTCATGGGAAAATACTTTCTTTTCAAAACACATCAGTTAATAGTGCTGCTCTAGCAGAATTCTGCACTGAAATCCATTTTTCAAAAGAGCAAAGAGATTTTTTACATTTAATTTTGTAATCTAACATGGAGCTAGACATATTGTCAGTTTCCCAGCTGCCCCCAGTCATGTGACTTGTGATAAACTTCAGTCACTCTTAGAGTTGCCACCTGGCCAGTATTTTACCGGCCTGGCTGGTGAAAATTATGCTTAATGCCAATGTTATTATTAGGAAAAAATGGCAAGAATATAAGAAGGCTGGTATTTTTTTCCAGAAAAGGTGACAACCCTGGTCACTCTTTCCTGCTGTACTGCAAGTTGGACTGATATCTCCCCCTTCCCCAGCAGCCTAACAACAGAACAATGGGAAGGTAACCAGATAACAGCTCCCTAACACAATATAACAGCTAAGTACATGAGAACATCCCAGGCCAGTGAAGTTTTCTGCTGATAGGATCACCGGTCTGGAGTGCCAGGTAAGTCAATACAATCACTTGGCGGTTCCTAACTTTTGGCACCCCAAATATAAAATTACTTTTCTTCTCCTTTAGGGTAAAGGAAGAAATGGTGATTCATGAGAACTGCCCCAGGTGGGCCTCTGCACACTTCTTGTTATAGATGGAAATAAGGCTCTGGGTGTATTGGGAGTTGTAGTTCAGCTGGAGGCAGGGCACTAGGCTCAGTGATTCTAGTGTCAAACAGCAGGAGCCTCCTTACCATTTGCCCTGTGGGATCAGCTGAGCAGGTCAGGTGACACTAAAGGGCAATTGAAGCCATCACTGCCTCTGATGTAACAGACGGAAAGAGAAATGTATACGGGGGAGGTTTCAGCCAAACAGGATTAGGACAGGACGTCCATCCCACATAGGGTCGCCACCTTTTCTGGAAAAAAATACCGGCCTTCCTATACTCTTGCTGTTTTTTCCCTATTAATAGCATTGGCATCAAGCATCATTTTTACCCACAGCACTCAGGGGGTACCAGGACTTGGCCCTCTTTCCACTAAGGGTTAATATGACCTCTCCTACTCAGGTGGAGTTAATAAACATACCGTGTGGCTGCACTGAAATCATTGTAGTCTGCAGTCACTCCTTACCGACGTGTGGCATTTATAGGGATAGTTCCCCTTTAGTTGGCAACAGACACTGATTTGCAGGACAGTTTGCAGATGTTTTTTTTAATTCATACTGTTGTTTTATTTGCACCTCCAGACTAGAACTGATACTAACACCTGATTGCTAGAGATCTACTCACCCTAGAGAGGGAGAAGAACAGCAGAGGTGTTTGTAGAGCAAATGTAAAACAGGGGGTGGGCTTTGTAACCCAGAAACTTAGCTACACAGCAGTGCCATTTCCCATGTAGCCCCATTTAAGCATGAAAAGATCCCTTATCCAGAAACACCCAGGTGCCAAGCATTCTGGGAAATAGATCAGAACTAAGTAGAACTTTTGGTTTATTATAACACCCTAAAATGATGGTGATTCATTCATGGCTGCATGGACAGGAAGTGAGGTTTGTCCTGGGCAGGAAGTGAGGTTATACTTGGCAGGAAGTGAGGTTGTACTTGGCAGGAAGAGAGGATGTACTTACCAAGCATTTTATGTGTTGAAGGGAAATGAATCAGATTGGCTCATTGGAGACTCCCAAGCACCCTGAGAATTTGGTACTAAGGGCCCCAAGAAATTCCTCCTGACAGGTAACGAGTCACAGACCTTCCTTATGTAACGTCAGTGCCTTTCTTTATGGGACACTTTTTATCTCATGGGGTCCAAACTAAACCACTCCATGTCCTGTACCTGGAATTAAGGAGAGTTCGGCTTTTAAGAGAAACACTTGGTTGCAGCATTGTGGCCCCTGCTGAGGGCTGAGTACAACTTACTGCTGAAATATGTCTGACACCCGGGGGGGCTGTTACATCTCCTCCAATCGTGGGGTGCAACCTAAATAATAACAGGATGTCCCTAAACATTGTATCCAACAGAGGCAGCCAATCAGATTGCAGAGTTAATGCCATTGCAGAGCAGATCCAGGGTGCAGAGCTTCTTCTGGAATAAATGAGAGTGGGACACAAGTAGTTTGAAGGGGAACTTCAGCCAAACATACAGTATCTCCCACCAAAAAACCCCAAATAACCTGAAGGTGCTGAACCACTGTGACGTGTGCAGGAAAAATGTCTCTGCCACAACCTGTTCCGGTACCAGAGACCCCACATGGGGCCAAATGATTTTCAGCAGCTCATTCCCCCCCGTTTCTCCTCCCTCCCTGCCCATTACACGATGCACACGGGGCAAAACCCTCTCCTTGTTTATTAACTTGCACTGAGTGGATTTTTTTCCAAACCTCCAAAGGTGAATTTGCCTGAATTTATTTGTTTCCAGTGAGTTTTCATTTATTTTATAGATTTTGCCTCTGTGGCTTTTATCTTATATGTAGAATTATTAAAGATTACAATAAAGCTGCTCCCTATACACGTCCCTTGGCTGGCTCCCAATCTCCTCCAGGATCAAATTCAAACCACTCACACTCACACTCACACTCACATTCAAGAACCTTAACAACCGCCCTACATTCTCTCAAAATACTCCCACAACCTTCTCTCTACTTCTGCCTTTCCCTCTATTCTCCTCTCTCATGGCTTCAGCCCATTCTCACCTACAAGACTTCTCTGGAGCTTCTGCTTCTCTCAGAAAATCTCTGCCTCCAGCTGTCAGAATGTCTCTTTCCTTTCAAACGTTCCCTAAAGACCCCACTGTTTGGGGAAACGTATTCAATGTACTTTAATTAATCAGTCATAAATGTATTATAAATCACAAATTTGTTTCTAGATGTCTCAATGGTACCAGGGGTACTGCCAACTAGAGTCTCCTGTACACTACCAGTCCACATAGGGGCTACCAATAGCCAATCACAGCCCTTATTTGGCACCTTAGGGAATTTTCATGCTTCTGTTTCTCCCCATTTCTTTTTACATTTGTATATGGCTCATGGGTATAAAAGATTGGGGACCTCCAATTTAAAGGAAAACTAAAGCCTCCTGGGATTTTTCCCTGTTCCCATTAGATTGTCCCCTGGCTCCCACAAAAAGCAGCAGGTGGATGTGCACTGGCCCAGGGCCACAGATTGGCATGTGACTACTGGTTGGTCAGGACCAGAACATCAGGGAAGCAGAAGTGATGTACAGAAATAAGCGCTTTAGTTTTCCTTGGGTTTGGTCCTATATACCAGTCAATAAACTGTCATACTTAGCTGGCAGGGGCTGAGATTACTTAAGGGGCTTCAGAGGGCCAAGCCCAGGTAGTCAGGTAATGGCAGTGCCTCAATATATTGTGAGTCTGAATGAAAGTTACATTACTAGCCTGTTGCTAGTCCTGTTGCTGGAGTCTTGCTAAATAATAGCAATAAAATGATGGGATTTAGGTGAGACAGAACAAAAAGAACAATGGAGTCTCAGCCAAGACTGAAACCGAACTCCAGAACTCTTATAATCATGGCACAGAGACACTTTGGCCCCCATGTGATTTCTCTTGGCCCAGATACAGAGATGTCACCAATTGGACCAGTTACAGAGACAGCACCAGTCTTTATGTCAGCACATTTTTTATTAATATGTGTAATTAATAAATAAACAAAGCAATAAATATACATATATAATATCTGTCAGAATACAGATTGAATGGGCGGAGTCATGGCGGATGAGGTTAACAGCGGATAAGAGCAGATGTACATACACCGGCGGTGGGTCAGGGCCCCATGGTCTGTAGATGGTTTTGGGCAGGAGGTGAGGGGTTTGGCCGAGGAAGGAAAGGGTTGGGATATTCCCAAGTGTTTGTGGTACAAGGTGACCTTGCCACCCAAGCTATGGGCTTGATTCCAGCTCATGTCCAAGACTCAAATGACAGGTTCAATTTAAGAAGCAGTGGGTCGGGTTCCTCTGGGTTCTCTCCCCAAGCGCCTTCCTCCTGCAACTGCTTAGCATTAAATAAGCTCTTAGTATGAGTAAATAACTGGTACTGAGTATTGGCTTCATTCTGGGATCCACCATTCTTATATCTCTACCTCCAACGGGGGAGCCCTCCCCAACAGCTACTCAGCAGTACCAACAGTTAGTACCTTCCTCAGTACTGTGACTTGAACTCATGACAGTACCACTACTTTATCTGCCACTTACACACTAAACTGCCAGCTCCTACTAACTCCAACACTTACACAACCTGATAGGAGACAGGGCAGTGAGGCCAGTGACACGGGCGGGAGGAGGAACCAACATCAGAGCTGGACCCCCCTGTGCCAATATACATAGAGAGACCAATGAATATATACACTACATACATTATAAACTGCTAATTACATATTCACACAAACAGAAAAGGATAATTACACAGAATTAGCGACTGAACCATCCTTTATCTTCCCAATGGGCAAATCTCAGGGTGGTATGTAAGTATGGGGGCATGTGGCACTTCTACTCACATGATCTCACCCACCAAGTCTCTAAAATGTGACTCTCCCTAAATTAACTGAGAAGAAATACTGGCACACAGACTTTCACTTCTTTTACAGACACTGCGGTAATAGTCACCCTGCTATAGTTCCAGGGGTACCCAGGGCACAAATAAGCACTCCCCCCAAATCTCCCCCTAACTGGCCTTCAGACTAGGTCCCCTTAACTCATAACAGGGTTACAGATATATAGAAACATTGGGGTAACAGTCACCCTGCTATAGTTCCAGGGGTACCCAGGGTACAAATAAGCACTCACCCCAAATCTCCCCCTAACTGACCTTCAGACTGGGCCCCCTTAGCTCATAACAAGGTTACAGATATATAGAAACATTGGGGTAACAGTCACCCTGCTATAGTTCCAGGGGTACCCAGGGTACAAATAAGCACTCACCCCAAATCTCCCCCTAACTGACCTTCAGACTGGGCCCCCTTAGCTCATAACAAGGTTACAGATATATAGAAACATTGGGGCGTCACCCTGCTATAGTTCCAGGGGTACCCAGGGTACAAATAAACACTCACCCTAAATCTCCCCTAACTGACCTTCAGACTGGGCCCCCTTAGCTCATAACAAGGTTACAGATATATAGAAACATTGGGGTGTCACCCTGCTATAGTTCCAGGGGTACCCAGGGTACAAATAAACACTCACCCTAAATCTCCCCTAACTGACCTTCAGACTGGGCCCTCTTAGCTCATAACAAGGTTACAGATATATAGAAACATTGGGGTGTCACCCTGCTATAGTTCCAGGGGTACCCAGGGTACAAATAAGCACTCACCCCAAATCTCCCCCTAACTGTCCTTCAGACTGGGCCCCCTTAGCTCATAACAAGGTTACAGATATATAGAAACATTGGGGTGTCACCCTGCTATAGTTCCAGGGGTATCCAGGGCACAAATAAGCACTCACCCCAAATCTCCCCCTAACTGACCTTCAGACTGGGCCCCTTAGCTCATAACAAGGTTACAGATATATAGAAACATTGGGGTGTCACCCTGCTATAGTTCCAGGGGTATCCAGGGCACAAATAAGCAGTCTCCCGTAATCTCCCCCTAACTGTTTTTTAGGTTAACCAACTGCCTCAGATTGATACCCCCTGAAGGGGGGTCCAACAGTTCGGGAGCCACTGTGCTAAGGTAGGAATAGGAGAGTGAAGTTGGCAAATATATAATGTACGTCTAAGCAAGAGCCAGATGCCTATAATAGACATGGATATAATGGATAGAATACAAGGTTATGTCACTTACATATAATACACACCAACCTGAGATTTCCCTATGGTTTACACAGATCATCCCTTTTTATATAAGACACTCCCTGTCTTTCTTCAGAAATAGTTACACAATACTGTATCAGAACGTAAAGGAACCAAACAAATAAACTGCTGGGAATTCCCTGGTTGAATAAATAACACTATATTATAAATAAATAACTCATTTTCCCTTTTGAGTCCTTGTTCCATACATGGAAAGTAGTGGTACTGTGTATTTAGCCAATCACATTCTTCCTTCCTCCACGGCCCCGGATAATCAATAAGTGCTGTGATAGGTTAATATCAATAACGGGTGCGGCTGATAATGACATGACAGATCCACTTTAATTACAATTCTACTGATATTGAATGGCAACTTCCTCCATTTTCCCTTAAAAACCTGTCCAAACCTTCCCCTTTATATACATCTCTCCCTTACATACAGACCAACCTACACCCATAGAGCTGTACCTAGTGCTGGGCACCCAGTCCTTTCATATGTACCCAGAGCAGATACATCGAGAAAAGGGGCAGCCAATCCCCAACCTGAACTCATTTCCAGCACCAGGCTATGATGACCCCTGCACCCCTTTCTATTATTTCCTCATGCGACAGGGCTAATTAGCAATCAGTAACCGTGACTGTACAGAAACCAGCAAGGTCTGCAGCATACATGAACAATATGTGCTAATTAGGCATTTGTCATTTCCCCCATAATCAGTTAGCTGATGAAACTTTACATCATACTCTCTACCTCCATCTATAGAGATTCCAGTATCGACTTTGGCTCTTTGATCTTTCCGTCTGCACCCCTCTGCTTTATGGTTCAGTTGGGTCCCTGGGATGGAGACAATGGGACATCTCACCAAACTTTTCTTTTGAGGAATCCTATCATTATTTATTACCTGAAATTTTAACCCCAAAATGTAGTTACCCACTGTTGGTTAATTATTCCTTAGTTATTGGGGGTACAATAAGTAGATTTTTATAAAGGTACAATAGATGCTAGAAAAGTCCAAGAGTGATCTTGTGATGTCACCTTTTCAGGCTCCTTTCATTGGTTACATCCCTGGCTTGTGTCTCGGTGGGCGGGCAGTTGGGGAAAGTCCTGTGAGTGAACTTCCTTTAGCTGCCCAACCCTTGTGATGCCACTGGCTGACAGAAAGTGAACCTGGGTAGCTTGTTAGATGGGTCTTTATGGCTGAAAGGAAGAGTACGAAGTACTAGTCACTAAAAATATAAAATAAAATACTGTTGAGGTTTTTTTTTTCACTAATGGTTGGGGCTAAAATGCAGGGTAATAATGACAAAATTCCAGTAAAACAGCAGATCCAGCCTATGGCCCTATTGCAACTATCACCATCTGATTCAAAAACATTCAGTCTCATCACCATTTTAATCACAAACTTAGAAATCAACTCACATTAACTAGGCACTCCCGGCCTACCCTTATCTTCTTTATTAGAACCAATGACATAATGTCTGCAATCCCCCACGAACTGGGAGACCACCAAACATTATTATCTCAGTCTGATAGGTCTCTTGGCTCTTGGCCTACAAAGCCACCAGGATTCCTATCTAGTGATAGATTTCATCTTGTCACTAATCCAGAACCTTCCACCCTCACAACCCAATAGTTCAATAGCCAACTCACAACATACATTCAGCTGGTTCTAACCAATGATCCCTCTTAAATGCCTCACATCTACTGTATAACCTACACCAAACTGTAGCCATATTCCATGTCCTTGTAGCATCTCAAATTATAATGGTCTCAGAAGAAGTTATGGTATGAAAATGGAAACTTTTTCTGTGCATAGGACCTTCCTGCTCTCTTATATTCATCCATATAGGTACTGTTGTGCAATAGGGCAGCTCTGCCTCCTACATATATGTACAGATACAGAGAAGAGAGAAGGAGTGTTCTGTGAGCACAATGATTCATGCTCCATTGCTTTTCCTAATACTTTAAAAAGCATATTTCATTTAATATTAAGCCGCAATAAGGGATCTGCAACAACCCAAATCCCTTTCTACTCTATTCTGCAAGAAGTCACCTGGTCACCTGCTTTCATGGTGCTATAAGTCCAGCTTTCCCACTGCACATGTTCTCTCTTTCCTGGTGCAAGAAGTCACATACTCTCAAGGAGCAGGAAGTGACATGTCAAGTTCTACCTGGGCAGGAAGTCACATGTTTTTCTGGTGCAGGACATCATGTGCAAGAAGTCTCATCCTGTCCCATCACATGTCCTTGTGGCGACTCTGTAAGTTGGACATTCGACTGTGGCAGATGGTTGCATGTTGGATGATAACAAACCTTACACTATTCCATAAATCATTTGGGAAAAGCTGCTCAGAATATAAATGCTAGACACATATGCCCCAGCCATGGGTGGGAGATGCTGACGGAACCAGAGAGGGTAAGTTAGATATCCCATAATGCTACAAGTCTTTTCTTCTAGGTTATCGGCATGCACAGCTCACGTCAATACCACGGCTAGCACACGTGCACATTGGTTTGGACTCAGTAAGAAGAATACTGTGTTAATGCTATTGCTACCCCACACCTGTCTGAAGATTATCGGCTCTTGTTGCCTCTCAGAGGAAAGGAAAGAATGTTCTGATTGGATAACAGCTTTGTTCCAATAATGAAACAAAAGGAGCCCAGTGTTACTCCACGAGCCTCTCTACAGCTAAACCCTGACATGGTGCCTCACACCTAGTTAAGAGTCCACCGGGTCAGGGCGAGAAACATATTTTAAGGGCATTAGACCATTCTGACTTGCCAAGGTGCAGTGGAGCTGGTCAAAGTGCGAAGTGTAGGCAAAGCTGAAGGCACAACGCCCCAACTCCTTCTGATGGAATAGAGGTTTCGCCTTCCTGTGGGGACATAAGCACAAAATTAAAGTATCATTACATCTTGGTGTCATTAAATGTGTTACCCCAGTCAATATTCTACAATTAGCAGAATTCTACTGGGTCAGCAAGGGTGCAGTTTGCCTTTAAAGGTCACATTTCTTTAAAACTAAGGAGTATCCATCCTACTTTATACAAACAAATCTTCCAAATGGTTCATGTACCCAGCTAGTTCCCTGCTAACCCCAATGTTATCCTCTTCTACCCTACACCAGGGGAAGTTTCACAACTGGACACTCAGCCTATTGATGGGCTGCTGTGCTCCTGTCCAATCTCATTGAGGTACCTCCTAAGCAAGGCCACCATTAGAAACCCATTGTAGCAGTGACAACACCATCCACACAAACAAACCCAAACAAGCCCCGGCAGGTCAAGTTCCTGGTGGAACAAGCAACTGCTGGGAAAGGTTAAAGAATGAGGAAAATAAAAAAAGGAAGCAAAGCAAAACTAATTGGTGGCATTAGTCAGAGTGGCAGAACTACAACTTCATCACTGATATAGAGAATGTGCTGACACACGGTGTCCATAGAGAGACCACCTCAGGTTGCTCCACATGCTGGGGTCCAGAGCAACTATGTGAGTTTTGATTCCCTAAGATTGTACCAAATTTATCCCAGCAAAACACCCACCTCTGCAAAGAGCGACTTTGCTTACCGAGGATTCTGAGAACATGGTGAAGTCGGTGATCCTGGCATTTCTGATATCATTTCACCTTTCTCTGGAGCAGCTTCTCCCCAGATTCCGGCACTCACGGTCTGTGCAACAATTTGGAGGACAGATTTATCCAGGCTGAGCCAGCCTGAGGGCATCCTGCAATTGATCAGTGTGTCAGGAGTCCATGGCTCATACATCTACATCATTGTTATTTGTTTAAGGGACCCAATTATTTATACAAATTGGAACTGATCAAACAATGACCCACTGACTGTTGTTGCACTACAAATCTTAAAGAAACCCCAACAGTGGCCATCTTGCCTTAGAGTCTCCATCACTACCTTACTGTGTCTATCTTACCCTCCTTTCACCTTTACAGTCTTACCTTACTCTATCCATGTTTCCCATATGCCAATTTGCCCTGCTATCATTATTTTGCCCTACTATCTCCATTATTCTTTACCAATTCATCCTACCTACTCCTGTTGCTCTGCTAGATCTTACAAATCTACCTCGTGGTGTCAAGGTTTTGTGGGTGTTTATTTCTAAAGGCACAAGAAACACTAAGCTGAACAAGGGACAGCATGAGGTTTGATCTAACATTTAAATGGACTAAACACTGAACCCCACAAATTGCAAATCTTACATTAAAATGTTTTTATTTATCCTTTGATATCACAGCTTACACTCAATCTGATGGCCACACTCTCCCAGAGGAATCTCACCTGTTTGTCTGCTTGACCTCTCCCTGTGATCTCCTGGATCCAAAAAGATGCCCCCATTTCCTTGCCGGACTGCTCTGCAATGGGGCAATGTTTTCCTTTGCTGTGGCCCCTTGGGCTTCGACCCCTGAGTGTCTCTGTCGAGTTTGATTCTCCTTCTCCTTTCCACCTTTCAGTTCATTTAATACAGACTCAGGAGGGCTACCCATCCAAGACTTCTTCTCTTCCTTTTGCTTATCTTCTCGCTCTTTCTTGGAGGGTTTTTCCTCTGTCATCACCTCCAAGCTTGGGCATGACTCTGCACCCTCCACGACTCCCTCCCGAGGTGGTGGTACTTTTTTAGGTGTGCCAACAGTGCCTGGCTTTCGTCTTTCCTGGCGAGTGAACCTTGCAGAGTCGGATGAACTTTCTATATAAACTTGGGAACTCTGCATCAGTTGGTACCACCATCCGGCCTGTTTGTCTTTTTTCATCTCGGCATTGGCATCCTTCTTCTGCTCCAACTCTACTGATACAGCCCCCTCCCCTGTTGGCCTCTCTGACCCCAGAACGTCACAGACTTCGTTTTCAGTGGTCGTCTTCTGCTGGCTTCCTTGCTCTTCCTCATCACGGCTCCTCATGAGCTGTAGAGTTGAGTGAACCGACTGCAGTAAGTCCTGCTTTACCTTTAGCATCTCTTTCTTCTGTTGCTGCTCCCGACCCATCTGCACCAGGTGGTGCTCAAACAGGAGGTCCAAATCAAAGGGAAGCAGAGACAGAGGCTGAAGAAGTAGCAGCAGCTCCTCAAATAATGTTTGGGAAACACCGTGGGACACAGACAAGAAGCCAACTGGCTCATAGTGAGAAAAGATGATGTCTGCAATGGAACACAAAGAGGGGTATTGCCAATGTGGTCTAATTGAGGATCTTTAACAAACCTTTAAATTGAAGCACAGATAGTTCACTTGTATATCCTTAGACAAAAAAGTTGAACTTGAACATGGAGAAGTGTATTTTTCCAACCTCATCTCCTTTGTTGCTATGTTTGCTACCAAAAGTATAGCGCTGGAAGTCATGCAGTGATGAGCCTAAAATTCCCAGCAGCCAAGGCAACATGTGCATATCTATCATTTTACCTACCTTCATGGTTATATAAGTGGTTCAACCAGAACTCAACTGATCTGATGCTGCAAAGACATAGAAAAAGCCCAGATTAGAAATGTGCAAATTCTGCTTCATGTTCTTCTGAGAGCAATCAAAACAAACCTGTAGGCCTCTGTATAATGAAATGCTCCTCGTCTGAATACCTAACAAAAGTTGCAGCAAGGGGGACGGAAGGGTTTGTTTAAACAGAGGCTTCTCAATGGACTGCTAATATGTTTATCATAGAATGTGACTTTTTCTTTCAGATTTTGTCCTCTGAAATTACCCCCCAAAGCCCTCTAATGCAGATTAATGAGTGATCCTTTGAACCTACTTGAGGAGGCCTAAGATAAAGGCGTTGAAGCGCAGGTTGTGGTTGGACAGTTCTGAGTACTGGCTGACTTTGCAGCACAAGCTATGCAGGAGTTTGGTAGAAGGACCTTCGGGAGAAAAAATACGGTGTTGAGATTGGAGCAATAAAGGGCAACATTTCCACAGGTGGTACAAAGGGGGTAATTGGTTCAACATTTCTCAGGACAAAGCTTGTTAGTGAGTGGACAGACAGACGCTGTGATGAAGATTAGGCCATTGTAATAGAGACGTACCGAGCTGCGTCGAGGCTTCCACCACTGTCCAAGGCAGGTTGCGTCTCTGACCAATAATCACATCCAATACCCAGGGCTTCAGGCCGTCGCTCAGAATGTCCCTGACTGCAGGGCACAAGTACTTGAGGATTAAGTGTCCAATGTTAGGGCTCACTGAGCTGTTCCCAAGCTTGGCCTGAGAAACACACCAGAAAAACCCATGAATTGTGAATACAATGGGAAAAGTGCTGCCACAGATATGCACAAACAATGATATATATATGGAGGGGGTCACATTAAGTTGTAAAAGACATCTGCTTACTTACCTTTACTCCTGGGTCTCGGCTAGTTCCAAAGTGGGCCACGATCAGATCGACCGCAGTATTTACTGCCTTTATCAGCCCTGGGAATACAAAAAGTGACCCCTGGGTAAACACAGGAATTTCTTAGAAAGTGATTCCAATTAGTGCCACTCACCTCCCTAGTTCTCTAACTATGGGCATCCCCAGGCCATCATTATTCTATTAGTGTGACTGAGACTTTTGGTGAACATTTATGCTGAAATCTAATAAGCTCAGACTCTCTTTCTGTCAGTCCTGATGAAGGACTTTTTGGGTTTGGATGAGGCCAGGGAAGATTGGGCCTATGGCATGAAGCATCCTTATGTGTCTATGGGGAATGCTAGGAAGTAGAGCTAGATGCTTGTACTTCCCCTATTTGTCTCTCACTTACAGACCCTCAGGGTGGAGATCACTAAGATATTGCATCTCTGTAGCTGGGACAAAGCCTGAACCAAACAACAAAACATTCTCCTATGTAACTTTAGGATTGTTTTGATTTAAGTACCAACATTTGACAAGGGCCTGGGGCCATGTTACCTAATAGCAAGGTTATATGAAAACATTGCTGTGTCAGTCTTTTAATAAGGGTTCTAAGAAGATCTAGGGGTGCAGAATCCCAATTGGGCATCAGATTGTTGCTTCCTGGACTGTCTAGGAAAGTTAATTCTAACCAAACGCCACCCAAACTGTGTTTGGTCACCCTAACCATGGCTCTAAATGGGGACTGTACACAGTGGCTGAAGGTAATTTCATACCTCTTTTTTGCATCAGGTCAATGGACAGAGATTCAGCACCCCCATCTGGTGACAAGCAGAACTCAGCTGGAGGCCGCTCCATCATGGAGAAATAATCTGGGAAGAAATCGCTGGAACTAAGTGTGGAAGGTTTACCTGGCAGGAGAAGACAATGGGCACATTCCTTATAAGAAACCAATCCTACAAGGTTCATGTAATGGCACTGGTGCAGGTACCCTAGGCCCCTATATCTTGTGATTGGTATACCATAAGGAATTTTCTTTCTGTTCTACCAGGACACTACAATTCCATCTGTGACCCCAACACCAAATAGATGCCTTGATTCTGGGCCTAGAAGTTTATTCCAGAGTTATCTTCCTAGTCATCTTCCAGACTGCCTTTCAAATTACACATTGGTTACATTAGATCATCATTTTGGCCCATTCATAGGTAAATAATTGGTGAACTGCGTCAAGAGTGGTCCACAGTCAATATCAACCCATGTATGGGCCATAACCAGCAAGATGGGAAGGGAATACAAATAAAGGAACATATAATAAACTTATTACAATTAAGATCAATAAACTGAGTACTGAGATGACCACAGAGCTGCTGGAGTATTGGGCACTTTCCACATATGACCTGGACCCTTGGCATTTAACAGTCTTGGGCCCCTCTTCTCTTATTCTTGCCCTGTCTACTCACCAAGCTCAGCACTTGCCACTGGGTATCAGTATAACCGAGAACCACCAGTTATTGCTATTTACATGAATGGGAGGGTGGGGCAGTATATGAAGTCCTAGTGGAGAAACAGCTCCATGTGGCATGAACACTATAGTGACCATAATATCATGTTTAATGTTTTTCCATTTCATAGTTACTCAAGAGTAAATGGTGTTAGTATCCCTCTGACAAGATGAGAAGAAAAAAAGCAAAGAATGGGGAAAGTTAACAGAGAATAACAGAAAGCTACTAAACTGGACCCTGGTTATAATTCATATATTCTTCATGCTAATAGCTAATGAAAAGACAGCGTCGACTAATCTGCACCATTTAGCCTCAAGTGGAGGCTGTTGCCATGGATACTGCTGGGAAAGTCAAAGAATTTACCCCTGCGAGTTATCTTGTTCTCCTGCTTTCTTTCCAGACTCCCAGACAGCCCGGCCAAGCCATGCACCCGATCAAAGCCCAGAGGGTTCCTGCGCCTGTACTCTCTCCATTTCAGCGCCTGAGGGGACAGGTGATTGGCTATTGCATCCCGAGGAAGGAAGAGAAGCAGAGAGTGGAGAAAGCAATTAGTGGCAGTCAGAGGGTGTGAAATTGTCCACTAACGAACTAGAGCTGGGTGTGTTAATGGAAGTGAATCAGTTGAAACCAGTGTGCAGAACATTTCACAATGTGCAGAGCATCTCACAATGTGCAGTGATCTTAATCAGAGGTTATACAGGGAGTATTAGCCCCAGGGGGCAGCACTGAGTTATTTGTCTGTAGAGACGTAATGCTTACAAGTCTTCTACAGGCACCACATTTACCTCATCTATGGTTCCTGTAGGGATTTTGAACTTTTTCCCAATGCATTTCTCTCCGGCCCAGCCCCAGAGTAATAGGACCGGTTTAATTGAATTTTTTTGGAAAAACACTCAAAATAGCCCCATGCACAATAAGCCTAGGAGACCACTAAAAATGTCATCTCCCCCCCCCTTAAAAATGTTAGGGATGTCCCCATATCCCTAGTACTAACTGTTCCTGAGCCCACTTGTCCCCACCCCAACCCAGTTCCTTACTGTTCTGCAGGGCCTGAAAGTGGGGCTTAAAGGAACAGTAACACCAAAAAATGTAAGTGTATTAAAGTAATGAAAATATCATGTAGTGTTGTCCTGCACTGGTAAAACTGATGTGTTTGCTTCAGAAACTCTACTATAGATCATATAAACAAGCTGCTGTGGAGCAATGGCGGAAATTGAAAAACGGCTATATGGCACAGGTTAACTAATGGATAACAGACAACACCATTAGACAGACAGAGCTTATCTTCTATCTGCTGTGTAACTTGAGCTTTTTCTCCTTTGAATGGCTGCCCCCATTGCTAGGGATGTAGCGAACTGCCGATTTGGTGTTCGCGAACGCCGTTCGCGAACACCGGCAAAAAATGCGAACGTTCGCGAACAGTTCGCGAACTTCGAACACCCGCTAAAATCGTTCGATTCGAACGATTGAAGGATTTTAATCGTTCGATCGAATGATTTTCATTCGAATCGAACGATCGAAGCATTCGATCGAATGCTTTTCATTCGATCGAATGCTTACAATCGTTCGAACGAATGGAAATCGTTCGATTTTTAGCGGTCGAAGGAATTCGAATGGTCGAATGGTCGAACGATTTGTATTCGAATCGAACGCGAACTCAAAATGCGAATGTCGCACGACGTTCGCGAACATTCGGCGGACGCGAACGGTCGAAGTTTGCGCGAACAAGTTCGCCGGCGAACAGTTCGCTTCATCCCTACCCATTGCTACACAGCAGCTTATTTATATAAACAATAGTAGTGTTTCTGAAGCAAACACAGCAGTTTTACTAGTGCAGGGCAACACTGCATTATATTTTCATTACTTTAAAACACTTTGATTTTTTGACGTTACTGTTCCTTTAAACAAGATTAAGGAACCATTGGTTTTGAGGGGAACCAGGCAAGCTGCTTGATTATAACTATTTGGCCAATCAGGGACCTGGACACTGAGTGATTTACTGCTGGTCTTGCACACGTGACAGTGGCATTAAGTCAATGATCTACTCAGTATATGTTGGGATATCTCTGACTATTGTTACTTCTCCTACTGTACAAGGGATATTGTACATTGATCCCACTTTAATAAACACATAACAAAACACAGGTACCATTTACTGCTCGGGACATGATAATGTCAGCGCTTCTTGGTCCATTCTCATTATCCTTCTTTGTGGACAACGCCTGGCTCCCCTCGTGGAGAACTGTGCTCAGCAAAGGTAAGGAGGTGATGGGTTGAAGACCATGTTTGGAAACTAGTGTGCTGGGTTCTTTCAATGGTTCCCTCTTAACAGCTGTCCTCTGAACCTCCTGTTTGGGGCAGACTTCATATTTCTGAGAGGGCTTGGCAGCTCCTGGTAGGGTAGTCCCTCGAGCAGGTGAAGCTCTAAAAGGGAGAAGATTGGCTGACATTGGGCAGGAGCGGCTTCGAGGTGGCTGAGTGTCCTTGACTTTCTCTGGAGAAGGAGAACTTGAGGAACCAGAGTCCATCCCCTGAAAAAATGTGGCATTGCTCCTGATTGGAGAGTAGCTGCCCAATGGAGAAGGGCGAGTAGAATCAAGAGCCAGTTTCTTAGTATGTTCTTCTTTGTTTGCCCGTCCATCTTGGCTGTGTTTCCCTTGTACACTTATCACCCTGGGTTCTGTCTGACTGGTCAGTGTCCCAGGGGCTGAGTCTGAGGCCATCTGCTGGTTAGATGATCTTCCACTAGACAGACCATAGAGTTGGGAAAGGCTGGAAGTAAAATGGCTGTGCAGGGGCCGTGTTTTTGGCTTGCTAAAGTGGTGCTGGAAAACAAATGGTTGGATTGGTAACGTGGTGGGACGCTGGTCCTTGCTGTACCGAAAAACTGGCTTGGCATCTGCACCAATCCCTGCAACAAAGGGACACAATATAACAAAGTGGAAATTACATCGTCATCATCATCATCATCATTATAACTACAGCTCACAATATACTCCCTCTATGTACATAAACTGTGCTCCTTTCCTACACATTACTATTCCTGCCTGAAGGCCAGTTAGGGGGAGATTTGGGGTGAGTGTTTATTTGTGTCCTGGGTACCCCTGGAACTAGCAGGGTGACACCCCAATATTTCTATATATCTGTAACCCTGTTATGAGCTAAGGGGGCCCAGTCTGAAGGCCAGTTAGGGGGAGATTTGGGGTGAGTGCTTATTTGTACCCTGGGTACCCCTGGAACTATAGCAGGGTGACTGTTACCCCAATGTTTCTATATATCTGTAACCTTGTTATGAGCTAAGGGGGCCCAGTCTGAAGGTCAGTTAGGGGGAGATTTGGGGTGAGTGTTTATTTGTGTCCTGGGTACCCCTGGAACTAGCAGGGTGACACCCCAATATTTCTATATATCTGTAACCTTGTTATGAGCTAAGGGGGCCCAGTCTGAAGGCCAGTTAGGGGGAGATTTGGGGTGAGTGCTTATTTGTACCCTGGGTACCCCTGGAACTATAGCAGGGTGACTGTTACCCCAATGTTTCTATATATCTGTAACCTTGTTATGAGATAAGGGGGCCCAACCTGAAGGCCAATTAGAAATTCTCTTAGACTGTTCCTTTGAGAGTTTCTCCCAAATACTGCCTGTCGCATCCCTTTGTGCCAACTCACAGCTAAATACCCTCTGTGGCAACTGTGGGCTGGGCCAGACTTTTCCATAAGAAAAACCTCGGCTTCTGTTAAAGAAAACATTTTCTGCTCATGATACGCTGTTATATAACGGGGAGGCCACATTAGAAAGTTAAATCTGTATTCCTGGCATGTATTGAGGATAAAAGGGAAACGGGTTCCCAGAGGAGTTATAGTAGGACAAATTCTCTATGAGAAATGACTTCACAAGGGACCAGTGTGAGAAAGAGTTGCCTTTTGTTTAAAAAAGTGACTGCTGTTCATTGTTCTGTTCCCTTTGAAAGGTTCCCATGTATATTCAATCTCGCAAAACAAACATTATGACCCCCTGAAGATATGTAGCAAGGAGGTAACAGAGTATAGGGGGAAACAGGGTCGAACTGGGCCTATGGGACACTGGGAAAAAAAAAATGGTCGGGCCCCGGCTCTTGTGGGACCCGCTGGCCCAGATCCGCACCCTGCGCATCATCTTCCTGTCGCGACCTCCCTTCTTTGGGCCAGTCGAGCCAAAAAACCAGTGCACACACCCACTTGCACATATGTGTGGTACAGTGGGGGGCCCAAGGGGGGCCCTGAGCAGGTCTGGACTGGGAGTCAAAGTAGGCCCTGGCATTTCAAGTACACAGAGGCCCAACCAGTCTCCCACCGGCCCACTCCATAGTAACTGTCTATGGCATCTTACAGCAGCCCCTCTGGCATTTGCCAGAACTCACAGATTGCCAGTCCGGGCCTGGCCCTGAGACAGCAGTACCGTTGGGCCCCAGCCCACCCAGTCCAACCCTGGGGGTAAATTGCCAGCTGGGACCCCTCAGAACTATTATCCCTGCATTATTCTCATTGGAGTCTTCTATATTTTTATATGAATGTGACCTAAAACATCTGATTTTCAAACAAGTCCTAAAAGTAGATGAAGAAAACCTAGTTAAACAAATGAAATGAGCAGAATTTTGGCTCCTAAAGTTATCAGGATTTGGATTTTTTGCCCCCCCCCCATGTAACTTACACCCCTGATCTGCGTGTGGCAAAAGTAAGTGGATTGTGCTCTCAGACCCCTTTGTGCAGCAATAACGGCAATTAAATGTTTTCACCTGTAACTATTGACCAGTTTAGCCCATTCCTCCATATAAACCAGCTTTAGCTCAAGACTGTTGTTGCACTACCCAGAACTGGTCAAACATAAAAGATAAATCCAACTGCAAGACGTCTAATAGTCCGAGAGGTTACAAAGGAACCCGGGATAACTTCTAAGCAACTGAAGGCCCGTCTCACATTGGGGAATATGCATTAAGGAAAACAAGAACTGTGAATGAGCCAATAAGCAGTACATGCTGCAAAAGTGTTTATTGCAACGACATGTTTGGGGCACACAGGCCCTTTATCAAGTATGGATAACATTGGGGAATGTTGATGTTCATGAGTCCACCATCAGGAGAAGACTGGACAGCAGTGGTGTGTATTGAAGGGTAGCAAGGAGAAAGCCATTGCTCTCATGCCAAAAATAATATTACTGACTGTGTACAGTTTGCTAAAGATCATGTGGACAAACCAGGAGGATTCTGGAAGAATGTTTTGTGGACTGATGAAGATAAATGAGGAGCGTTACATTTGTAGAAAGAAAAACACTGCCAATTCCAGCCTAAAAACCTTATCCCATCTATGAAACATGGTGGTGGGAATGTCCTGGTTTAGGCCTGTTTTGCTGCATCTGGACCTGGGCAGCTTCTCACCATTGATGGGACGATGAATTCTGATCTATACCAGAGAATTCTAAAGCAAAATGACATCTGTCCGTGAACTGAATCTCAAGAGACAGTTGGTCATGCAGCACTAAGTAAGCCTTATCAGAAAGGTCCACCTAAATATACCAGTCAACTCTCAAAGTAATGCTGCTCTGAGTCCTCTGTCAAAAGAAACAGCACATTTCTTTCCTTCTATTGTGTACTCATGGGCTTCTGTATCAGACTAACTGTTTTCAGCTTAAACCTCCAGGGCTAGGGCTTGAGCATGCTCAGTTTGCTCCTCTCTCCCCTCGATGCAGCAATCTGAGCCCAGAGCTATGAGTGATCAGGAAGAGACTCAGGCAGGAATTGATGTCACAACAAGCTAATATGGCAGCTGCTATCCTAAACAAACAGAGAGCTTCTAGAGCTTTTTACTCAGGTATGGTAAAACATTCTACAGAATAAATATTCTAACTTGCACGATTGCAGCTAATCAATTGGAAATAAAATGCCTCTGTAGCTTTCCTTCTCCTTTAATCTAATTTGTGAAATGTTGTGGAAAGACCTAAAGGTTCCTGTGAGGAAAGCCACCAACATGCAAGAGCTGAAGCTGTTCTGTATGGAGGAACGGGCTCCTCTGAGTCCATGTTGTACTTATTGCAGCACAAGGGTCCTGAGATTTCCATTCACTTGCTTTTGCCACACACACAATTGTTATTGGGTCTTTTTTTTTTCAATAAATACACAACCAAATATAATCATTTTTGTTTTCTTCATCTACTTTCAGGACTTGTTTGAAAATCAGATGATGTTTCAGGTCACATTTGTATAAAAATATAGAAAATTTCAAAGGGTTCACAAACAACTATATATATACAGTATTGTGCATATACAGTATATATATATATATATATATATATATATATATATATACAGTATATATATCTAGTGCAGACACACAGTATTATTGTCACCTCAATAAGCCAAATTCCCGTGGGAGATGCAGCCGTTACTCAGTAACCGACAGTTGCTACAAAGAATGAGATGAGCTGCTGGAGTCCGAATATTATGGGAATTATTCATGGAATATCCGCTCCCTTCAATCTACATTAAATACAGCCGGTAACATAAATAGCAGAGGGACGGTATAATTACAGGGCCAAATATTTTATTTATAGCATGCTCTCTAACAACACATTTAGTAACAGCACATGAGAGACTCAGTGTTGCTCTATCAGCAAGTTGGGCAGGCTCCGTTTCTGTCTGTGACATCACCATGGAAGCTGCATTGATTGGCTTAGGTTTCTTGCGACCGGTCACAGGGGCATTGCTCCAACTACTTGTTTCTCAGCAACAGAAATCATTTGAGATCACTTGTCCCAGCTGAGCTGGAAGCCTTGGAGGTGCTGTCATGGTGGATTTAAAAAAAGATATACATTTTGGAACTTGGGTAAGGTCGGGTGTATGATGGATGGGGTCAAAAAGCAAGATTTTAGTACAGGTATGGGATCTGTTGTCCGGAAACACGTTATCCAGAAATCTCCGAATTACGGAAAGGTCTCCCATAGACTCCATTTTATCCAAATAAAATGGATTTTTAAAAACTGTGTAATAATAAAACAGTCGCTTGTACTTGATCCCAACTAAGATATAATTAATCCTTATTGGAAGCAAAACCAGCCTGTTGGCTTTATTTAAAGTCAACATGATTTTCTAGTAGACAAGTTATGAAGATCTACATTATGGAAAGATCTGTTATATGGAAACTCCCACGCCCCAAACATTCTGGATAACAGATCCCATACCATAGAATGCTCTGGAATTGTATACATTGAGACGTGGCATCTTGGGAACAGGGACCTGGGCTCCCAAAGTGAAATCCCTGTGTGTTACTGGAGGCTGCAGATGAGCATCAGAAATGACCGGCCATAGGCCTAACTGTAACCAACCAATCCAACGTTAGATATGATGGTGGGATCAATTAGATATACAATTATCTGACATAGAGATGGAGCAAACTCAGTGCAATGTGGCCTTTATCCATTGCAGAGAAGTATATTCACAGGCAACACATTATACAACAGATTTGTTTGATTTCTGAGACAACTGAAATGGGATGAACCTCAAGGCAGCCCCATAACAGTAATGTAATATAACAGCCCCTGGGTATAAAGATATTTGCCACTGTGTTATATATGGAGTGGCCCCATCCCATGAAAGTCTGGGGCCACTGTGCATGGGGTCTGCTGCTGACGTTTCACTGATTTCTGGGGACACGGTGTCATTTAATGCTGCTCATTGTATCATGAAATGCAAGGGAGGCAATATTTGGATCACTGTGTTATTGAATGCTGGGGCCACTGTATGATAATTGCTGGGGCCACTATGTTTTCTAATGCTGGGACTTGTGAAATGCTGGGGCCACAGGGCTAGAGAGAGGTTCTTCACTGGGGGTGTCACACTGTTGACCAACGCTGGGGTTCCTGGGAGTCCCTAAGCCCTTTAATACTAGTAGGGGCCACTGTGACCTTTGGGGGTTTTTTTTGTAGTCACTGGATAAATTGTGAATAGGACAAAGCTTGTGTGAATCTGTATGTAGAGAGTCACGTGTGGGTTCATTGGGGGCTTAGTAAGAATATCATATTGGGGAGGTCCGGTAGCCCTTTATTGGTTATAATCTTTCATCGACACCAACCCCCCGTGGATTTGTCTGACTGCTGAGGATTCTATGACAGAAAATATCTGATATCATTGAAGCATCACTTATTGATGGGATTTAGGTAATAAGACCCTTCTGCTCTTTCTCTCTATGAATATCCCATTACTGGGCAGCCTGGAGCAAACATACTGCGCTCACATACTGTCCATGGATAATCATTTATCCCCCCTGAGTCAGATCACGTATTGTCTCTGTAGTCACTGATTTAGTGAACAGAAAACCCTTTATCATTACACTCCCCAAACTCACATACAGAGGCAAGAGATGCTCCAGTAACAATACGTCGGCCATGTTGCTCTTATGCAGCAACACAGACGACTATGCAGTTTCCCTTTGCTTCCCACCCAATGACACTTTTATCCCTAATGTAAGAAAATGTAACTTCTCAATACCCATTAATTACACCTTCCCAATGTAATTGAGTCTGAAAGCATTGTCTGTCCGTCTGTCTGTTTATATTCTCTGCACTGCTGTTCTGACTCCTAAAACAATACAACAGAGTTGATTTTGAGTTGATATGTGGATATTACATGAGTTTTCCCTCTGGGATAGAAGCTATGGCAGTGCCTTGGGTCGGGTACTTATCTCTCCATGTGCCCGGGGCAGGCCGCCGTAAAGTGTGAGCTCACGTGGCTTTATGTCTATTGGGTAAGATATTTTTTATCTTTAGATCTTTCCAGCGACAAGAGCTGCTATTCAGGAATTCTCTGCGTCTGGGGTCCCCTCTCTGTCCCTCGCTAGGAAACAACAGCTGCAGAACGACTGTCTCTCTCTCTCGGCCCAGCACTCTATTTATACTTGCGCCGCTCTGGAATCTCCTGGTCACTGGTGAGCGATTGAATTAGTCACACTAGTGCTCCATCCATGAAATTCCTCAGCCTTTCTATGGAATATTACAGTGTGGTGATGACTGTAATCTCAACTTGTGCAAGAAATACCTGGGGGGTGGGAGAAGCAGCACCCCAGTAACAAAATATCTCTCACTGTTCTGACAAAATACTGTAAGGAAAGTCAGGTTATGGGATTCCCTACCATGAGAGGGGGAATGAGTGATTCATTGGTGGGGAGGAAAGGAGATCTCACCATCAGCATAGGAAGGGGTTCTTTACTGTAAGGACAGTCAGGTTATGGGATTCCCTACCAAGAGAGGGGAATGAGTGATTCATTGGTGGGGAGGAAAGGAGATCTCACCATCAGTATAGGAAGGGGTTCTTTACTGTAAGGGCAGTCAGGTTATGGGATTCCCTACCAAGAGAGGGGAATGAGTGATTCATTGGTGGGGAGGAAAGGAGATTTCACCATCAGCATAGGAAGGGGTTCTTTACTGTAAGGAAAGTCAGGTTATGGGATTCCCTACCAAGAGAGGGGGAATGAGTGATTCATTGGTGGGGAGGAAAGGAGATCTCACCATCAGCATAGGAAGGGGTTCTTTACTGTAAGGACAGTCAGGTTATGGGATTCCCTACCAAGAGAGGGGAATGAATGGCATTGGTGGGGAGGAAAGGAGATCTCACCATCAGCATAGGAAGGGGTTCTTGACTGTAAGGACAGTCAGGTTATGGGATTCCCTACCAAGAGAGGGGAATGAGTGATTCATTGGTGGGGAGGAAAGGAGATCTCACCATCAGCATAGGAAGGGGTTCTTTACTGTAAGGACAGTCAGGTTATGGGATTCCCTACCAAGAGAGGGGGAATGAGTGATTCATTGGTGGGGAGGAAAGGAGATCTCACCATCAGCATAGGAAGGGGTTTTTACTGTAAGGACAGTCAGGTTATGGGATTCCCTACCAAGAGAGGGGGAATGAGTGATTCATTGGTGGGGAGGAAAGGAGATCTCACCATCAGCATAGGAAGGGCTTCTTTACTATAAGGACAGTCAGGTTATGGGAATCCCTACCAAAAGAGGGGGAATGATTGATTTATTGGTGGGGATGAAAGGAGATGTCACCATCTGCATAGAAAGGGGTTCACTACTGTAAGGGCAGTCAGGTTATGGGATTCCCTATGAAGAGAGGGGAAATCCATGATTAATTGGTGAGAAGGAAAGGAGATATCACTGCATAGGTAGGGTTTTAGTACTGTAAGGACAATCAGATTTAAGGTATAAGTGATTCATTGCTGGGGAGGAAAGGAGAATTCATAACATCAGATCAAAGTCAACTCATAACACCAAACAGTTATTAACTCACCATCTCCCTTGGCTCTGAGGTCCAACTGTAGGAAGCTCAGGCCAGATCCACCTGAGTCCATCCCACTGCAGAGCAATTCCTGATTGTTGTCTCTGTCACAAGTCCCTGATGTTTGGATGGCTGCAGTCATTTGGTTGGAACTTGTGGCTTTAGCATCCCTGGTATCACCTGTGCACCCCTCACAGGTCCGACTCCGACAGTGCAAGAAGGACATGGGTGGGAGGCTGTGACTACGGAATTCTCCATGTTCTGTAATCCCATTGCCATCACGTTGGAACTCTGGAATAGGGGAAAATTCCAAAGATGAATCCCCGCTGGTTCTGAGAGGTGGGCTGATGCCATTCTTCTTTCTGGTCTTGGCTAACTCCATAAAGGAAGTCACCCTTTTAGGAGATGAACTTTGAACTTGACCAACTTGACCCTCACTTAGTTTAACTGGGCAGCTTAACATGCGCTCCAGTGACCCTAGACGTGTACTAGGACTTTTGTCCAAGCTACGATCATAACTGCGTGAACGCGGACGACCAGTGGTAAAATTTGGAGGTGACACATTCACATGAACCTGCCCTTCAATGATGTCTGACTTGGAACGTTCTATGGGCCCTTTAGGCTCATTTGTATCCAGATTTGTGTCCGGTTGTTGGAAGAGGAAATATTCTGTGGGCTGAACTGGGCTGCCTTTAGTTTGCTCATCTGAGCAGCTAGTGATGGAGGATCCTGCTGGGCTTGGAGAGGACTGAGATGACAAATCACAAGTAACGAGTTTATAATAATTCTGAGTGGCCACCACTAGCCGAGCTTGACTCTGAAAGCAAGAGGTCACGTCTGAGTTTTCCTCAGGACGCTGCCTTGAGTCACAGTTTAAATGGTAGGAGTTGCAGTTGGCATCCAGTTCTGGAGAAGATGGGTGGTTGTGGTGGTGACACCCACATTGCTTTCCAGAGCAGTCGTGGAGGTGTGAATCACATGACATTTTGGATCCTGTGGGTGATGTTTGTAGGTCAAGATAAAAAGCTCCTGTGTCTGGGTGGCTACAGATTGAGGAGTCACATGAAAGGCTTCCAGAATTGAGGTTGGATCTGGGTTGTCCATTCATCTTGTTATACAAGGTGCTGAAGTTAACCAGAATGCCATCAGAACTATTGCACGAGGAGTCACTAACGTAACTCACCTGCTGGTCCATTTCTGACTGACTGGAAGCACTGTAACACCTACAGTGCCTTAATGTGTCGGAACCATTGCAACTACATTCTCGGCTCTGCAGGAGATCTTGGTTTCCTAAATCCGAGCTCTGATTCCAGTCCAGAGTGTAGGTGGGGACACTATGCTGTTTCCATACATGTTCTTCAGTGATAAGTTCTGATGGACCTTGGTTGCCATTACTCCCTTTCTGTAGATCATCAGGTGAGGTCTTCTCCTCTTGTCCATCCACCAGCCCTGACCTACCATTCAGTATCCAAGGCTTCACAATGGGTGCAGTGTCATGGAGGTGGAATGGTGGCATGGCTGGTTCCTTGAAATGAAAACGTGATTTGGGGACCCTGGATGCATTGTGAAGGTGGAATGAGTTTTCTGCTGCACCCCCATTGACTATAACTTCCTCCTCGTTTTCCTCACTGGGAAGGAATGGGTTGTGCCGTTTTCTCGTACTCGATCCTTGCCAGTCCTCCTCTTTCTTGCTTCCCGTCTCATTAGCAGAAGGTTCTGGAGCCTGAATTAAGCTGCTGTACACCAAAGAGTCGGCTTGAGAGAGGTCTCTTTCTGGGAGGGAGGTGGTTCTGGTAATGCCAAGGTCATTCTGGCCATACGAGTGAGATCTCTTAGAGGTTGGGCAGCACTTTCTATCAGGAACTTGGCAATACACCAGGGGTATGTGGTGCACAATTAGGGTTTCTCCAGCAAGCTTGAGTGGGCTATCCATCATCAGTGGCGTCTTCAGGACATTGGTAAATTAGCAAGAGCTAAGATGAAAAGGGGGTCCTTATAATGCCCCACCTGTGGAGAAAAAAAGGTGGACAGATGAGATTTTGAGCAGTGCAATATAACTCTCTGCATTGATTACATGACCCAAACCAAGAACAGTTCTACCTGACAGTTTAAAGGACATACTTTACATTCTCTGGCACAAGCAAACACCACACCTTCACCCAGTGCCAGTGCCAGTAAGAACGGAGTATCAGTTACTTTGGGTGATCCCAGGAATCACCAGTTAACTGCAACACTGCAGGGTAAAGGTGATCACTACTCACATAGAAGGAGGTTCTGGCCAGTGCACCATTAACCACTGCTGTCCAGTCCAGGTCTGCTTTCCCACCCGAGCTCAGAGTGTAAATGTGCTGCAGTGTGTGACAGCCATGACATGAGGAGACAGAATGAGACTCCCAGCCCAGAATAGAAGCTGTAACAAGAGCTCAATCCCAGGCCCAGCACAATGCTGAGTGCCACGTGCATACCATCCTCATACTGCCTGCATGTGTCATCCAAACACTGACTGTCAGAGACGCCTGCCAAGACTTGGTATAGTCCTCCAACAAAAGCTGCAGGTGACACAACCCTGATGTATAAGTATTTATGCCTTACAGCTGTACAGAGCGCAGCTGTGGTGAGTACAAGACAGCCCTGTCCTTACCAACTCGCCAACACCTCAGGCATTCGCCCCAACTTGGATCTGTCTTTTTACCCTGCCTGACAAACAAGTCACCCTATCCCACAGTGACAGTTTCTTCCAGACACAATCCCACCTTACTATGCACAGGGATACATCTACCCTTCAGGTGGCCATACACAGGCCAACCACATATCTTCTCCACCCAACCCATCCACAGGCCAGGTGGCCGGAGCAGTACACATACAGAACACACATTGATTCAGCAATACACATACAGTTCCTTTATCTCTTGTGATATACAAATGCACTTTCAGTAAATCCCTGTGTGGATTCCAACGATGAAGCACCACATTTTTAATAAAGAAATGTATTCCCCCAAATAAACTTTCCCTTCCTCTTCATGTTTGCCTCCAATTGCCCCTTTCTTTTACTGCTTCCTGCCCTTCTCTAACTTCCATTTAGCCTTTCCAGGTTAAAGCCTTTGGTTAAAATATGAAATGGGACACTTACAGCACTGGGTGTATAGCTAGGTGCGGATGTGATCTTGGCCTAGGAGCAGATATGAGAAATCTTGTTATGGCTTCGGTGTGGATGGGAAAGATTGAGGCCTAGGGTGGACTGGAGAGATCTTGCCATAGGTGTAGATGTGAGACATATATGCCATGGGGTGGATGTCAGAGATATGGATATGAGAAATCTTGGCTAAGGTGCAGATGTGAGAGATCCTGACCTAGATGTGGATATGACAGATCTTGGCGTAGGTGTGGATATGAGACATTGTAGACTAGGTGTTGATGTGAGAGATATGAGACATTGTGGACTAGGTGTTGATGTGAGAGATATGAGACATTGTGAACTAGGTGTTGATGTGAGATACTTTGGCCCTGTGCAGATATGAGAGATCTTGACTTGGGCTGGAGATTGGGGTCTAGTTGTGAGTATAACAAATTTTGTAGTTGTGAGAGGTCTATGTCTGGTGGATGTGAGAGATCTTGGCCTAGATGTGTGGCCCTGGCTTTGTGCAATATGAGATATAGATGGAGATGATGTTGAGGGGCCCCAGGGCCCTGCCAGATATTCACATTGTACAGTAAATAGGAGAATGGATTGAGCAGAGAGGGGCAGTGACATCTCCTCTTCTCACTGTGTGGATTGTGTTATGGAGGAATCCGGCCTCACTGCAGTATCAGTGTCTGATCCCCGGCACAATGTGTCTCTATGTGGGGCTGTGCCCCCGGACTGTGTGTGCAGGATTTACCCAATGTTACAGACATATGTCACTGCATTTACTGCATATGGGGACGTGTCAAGGTATTGCTGGAAGGGACAATGATAGAAAGATGTCAAATGTTTTGTCTCTTCCTGCTTTGAATAAGAAATCCCATGATCCTCAGCAAACCAATCACTGGCTACAGAAGCTGCTGACAGGTAACTACACTAACTGGATATGGGCCATCCTGCCTTGTGCTTATGAGTGAGTATAAGCTGAGTACAAACACACACTCACTCTGTGACACTGGGGTACACACACTCACTTACACACCAGCCCCGTGACGCTGGGGTACACACACTCACTTACACACCAGCACATTGACACTGGGGTACACACACTCACTTACACACCAGCACAGTGACACTGGGGTACACACACTCACTTACACACCAGCACAGTGACACTGGGGTACACACACTCACTTACACACCAGCACAGTGACACTGGGGTACACACACTCACTTACACACCAGCACAGTGACACTGGGGTACACACACTCACTTACACACCAGCACAGTGACACTGGGGTACACACACTCACTTACACACCAGCACAGTGACACTGGGGTACACACACTCACTTACACACCAGCCCCGTGACACTGGGGTACACACACTCACTTACACACCAGCACAGTGACACTGGGGTACACACACTCACACACCAGCAAGACAACATTCCATTATAGAGATACACACTTCCTATGCAAACACACCTGCAATCTGAAATTGGGGTACAGACACTGCCCTACACACTGACACACACACAGTAATGTGACACACCAGCAGTGACAATGATAACCTGTCAGATAAACAGAAATAAATAGCCCCCCCTTCGGCCTGCTGCCTTATACACACACACACTTATATAAGCACAAGTACACACACACAAGTACACACAGTGGCCTATACACACTCACACTGATACACTGTCATTAGATTCAGATACAGACAGACTCATATCTGTACACACTGACACCTTTCTATGCACAGATACACAATGACTGCTACACACAAACAAACATGCCCAGGCCAGGGAAACACACACACAGTGACACACACATACGTATACAAAGCACTGTACACAGGCAAAGCAAGTAGCACAAATCTCAAAGACCAACACAAGCCCAGGGAGACACACAAATCACACTGCAGTATTTGAACACACAGACCCTGACAATGACACACACATATACAGACACACAAAGACATGTACATATACACGTTGCACACAGACACAGAGAGACACATCCATGTATATATATATATAATGTACGTATAATAGGCTGACACAATTGTGTATCCCCCGCACACACCCAGCCGTCATCCCCACAGCCCATTATTAGTGTCACAGCTGAGCCCAAAGCAGAGATTCTCCGACAACACGACTGCTGCACCCCCCCCCCCCCATCCCCAGTCTCACCTTCCACTCCAGGATCATCATCTCTCCTCTCTGCCCATCACATTCCCTGGCACATTGTGCCCATCACATCCCTGTGCAGCCGCTCTGACGTCAGCACTCCCAGCACTCCCAGCACTCCCAGCACTCCCAGCACCCACACACTCCTCACACACAGAGCAGGGACCAGAGAGAGGGAGGGACTGGGAGTCTGAGTGGGGAGGGAGGGAGACATCAGCAGAACAGGGTGGGAGCACAGCCAGACCTGCACAAGCAACATCCATTATTAAAGGGGAAGTTCACCTTCATTTCCCTTCTCTTATTATACAGCAGCACATTGTCCATGTACATCTATTAAAGTGGAGCAGAAAGGACATTTTCCCTGGACCAGACTTTGATACAATGACACATTAGGCTTCAATAACAAATGTACAAGTGTAAAGGGCAAAATGGCATTTCTCACAAAATTCCATGTTTATAGACCCCCCACCCCCCAAAAAAAAAACTAATTTTTATTTGTCACCCACAGTGACTTTCAGGAACACAACAAAGAAGGACATTGTGCCCTTCACCATATGATCACTTGTATTATAACTGACAACAATGTGTCACTCACAGCTCTGCAATTTGATTGGCCCAGGAGGCTGAAACAGGAAACCACACTTCCATTCTCATCCCCTTCTGTCTACTACACTGTCACATGATCTCCTGAATTCTGTTGGGGGTCATTGCTTTAATCTTTACCTCCACTGATGGTTGGGGAAATTGGGGCTATTTTGGCAGGTGCAATGGGGGTGCATAGTGGAAGCCCCACACTTACTGTATCCCAACTGCCAGCTCTGCCAATCAGGCATTATATATTTATACATTTATGGAACCTGTTATCCAGAATGCTCAGGACCTGGTTTTCCAGATAATGGATCTTTCCATAATTTGGATCTTCATACCTTAAGTCTACTAGAAAATCATATAAACATGAAATAACCCCAATAGGCTGGTTTTACCTCCAATAAGGATTAATTGTATCTTAGTTGGGATCAAGTGCAAGCGACTGTTTTATTATTACAGGTATGGGACCTGTTATCCCGAATGCTCAGGACCTGGGGGTTTCCGGATAATGGATCTTTCCATAATTTGGATCTTCATACCTTAAGTCTACTAGAAAATCATATAAACATGAAATAACCCCAATAGGCTGATTTGGTCTCCAATAAGGATTAATTATATCTTAGTTGGGATCAAGTACAAGCGACTGTTTTATTATTACACAGAAAAAGGAAATCAAATTTTGGAAAATTTGGATAAACTGGAGTCTATGAGAGATAGCCTTTACATAATTCAGAGCTTTCTGGATAACCGGGTCCTGGATAACGGATCCTTTTATATATATATATATATATATCCCACACTTCCTGCCCCACACAAGGTATACACCCTCCATCAGTGATCCCCACCTAACTCACTAAGCTAAAGGTTTATACCTGATTAATAAGCAAGGTTCCAAATACCCTAATAGTGACCCCACACGCCCCGTCAGGGTAAATACTCTATTATGGTCGGGCCACACAGGCAGATTCGGGTGCCGTCACCCGGTGAGAAATCTCCTCTTATTCGGGGCCCAAGTTGCCTCCCCTGCCTTCCCGCAGGCTAAAATGAAAATCACCGGTGTGACGGCACTCGGAGACATTCGTTTTCCAAAGTCACCCAAAATTGCCTCACGAGGAAACAGGGTCAGACTGGGAGGCCCGGGCACATTGGGACTTGCTGTCCCAGGCCCCCCTCCAGAACCCCCTTGCCCCCCAAATGCGACGGTGCACAAGAGTGCAAGAAGCCGCACAGTGCGCATTCGTACACGGAGCTGCATGGCGCATGCACACACATAGCCGCACAGTGATGCGCCGCACAATTGTTTTGTTTTTTTAGAACCAGGAGATGGAGAGAGGGGGTCTGGCCCGGCGGCGGCCCACCAGGTTTTTCCGCTGCTGTGAGGAAACTTCAGGAAACTTCAGAAAACGAATCGCTCCGAGTGCAGGGGAGACAGTTCGGGGAAATTAGTCGCCCTGAAGAAGAGGAGGAAGTTTTTCACTGTGCGACTAATCTCCCCAAATCTGCCCGTGTGCCCTGACCCTTAGTGGTGCGCTGCTCCCTAACTAATTAGGAAACTCCCATTAACCAGATCAGTGGAGAATTAACCAGCTCCTGTCTGATTTGATAGCAGCCAGAGACTGACCCTGAGTCCTAAACTCTAATCCCATTAAATTCTTCCCATTCCCTCTCCTGCTCTGTTACCCCTCCCTGTCCCTTCTCTCAATCCCCCACTCCTTTTATTAATGGGGCCACGAGGGACTTCACTGCTTTTGCTTTTCTTCTTTTCTGCTGATTCTATTGGGCAGGAACCTTTGTTCTCAGGAACTGGCACTTAATTATTCATTTGGCACTGGATTCTGCTCATGTGTTACCCACTGGTATTGGTACTGCCATTTCCCTTTATCATTGGCACAGGGGTAAGTGTTCCACATGAGCTTCATCCCAACTATCCCCCTGTCTGGAAGGGCTTTGTATCATCCTTTGTATTTGGGGCAAGACATTGGCACAAAGATGATCATTCAGCTTCCTGACTGGCACAGCCACCAATAAGGGATGCACCAAATCCAGGAATCGTTTGGGATTCTGCCTTTTTCAGCAGGATTCGGATTCGGCCTAATCCTTCTGCCCGGCTCAACCGAATCCGAATCGTAATTTGAATATGCAAATTAGGGGCGGGAGGGAAATCATTTGACTTTTTGTCAGATAACAAAACATTAAAAAATGTTTCCCCTTCGGTATTCAGCCAAATCTGTTACGAAGGATTCGGGGGTTCACCCGAACCGAAAATAGTGGATTTGGTGCATCCCTACTACCAATACAATGTACAGATGCACAGGGACATGACAGGGCCAATTTATATATATAATACACAAAAGCCATGAATATCTTGTAAATTATATCCTTATAAACGGTGACTAGTGATGTCATTTCTGTCTGACGTCAGTGGCAGGAAAGCTTTTCAAGGGGTTAATAAAGGATAAGATACTGGACTTCATAGCAAATCATAATACTATGAGTTTGTGCCAGCAGGGTTTTATGTGTAATAGATCTTGTCAGACTAACTTAATTTCTTTTTATGAGAAGGTAAGTAGAGACCTAGATTCTGGGATGGCAGTGGATGTGATTTACTTAGACTTTGCTAAAGCATTTGATACAGTGCCACACCAAAGGTTACTGGTTAAATGAAGGAATGTTGGCCTGGAACATAGTATTTGTACCTGGATAGAGAACTGGCTAAAAGATAGACTACAAAGAGTGGTGGTAAATGGAACATTTTCTAATTGGACCAGTGTTGTTAGTGGTGTACCGCAGGGTCTGTACTAGGTCCCTTGCTTTTCAACTTGTTTATTAATGACCTGGAGGTGGCCATTGAAAGTACTGTTTCTATTTGTGCAGATGAGACTAAATTGTGCAGAACTATAGGTTCCATGCAGGATGCTGCCACTTTGCACAGTGATTTGTCTAAACTGGAAAACTGGGCAGCAAACTGGAAAATGAGGTTCAATGTTGATAAATGCAGGTTATGCACTTTGGCAAAAATAATATAAATGCAAGTTCTACACTAAATGGCAGTGTGTTGGGAGTTTCCTTAAATGAGAAGGATCTAGGGGTCTTTGTAGATAACACGTTGTCTAATTCTGGGCAGTGTCATTCTGTGGCTACTAAAGCAAATAAAGTTCTTGTATAAAAAAGGGCATTAACTCAAGGGATGAAACATAATTGTGTCTCTTTATAGGTCCCTGGTGAGGCCTCATCTGGAGTATGGGGGCAGTTTTGGACTCCAGTCCTTAAGAGGGATATAAATGAGCTGGAGAGAGTGCAGAGACTAAGTGCAACTAAACTGGTTAGAGGGAGGGAAGAGTTAAATTATGAGGGGAGACTGACAAGGTTGGGGTTGTTTTCTCTGGGGGAAAAAAGGCGCTTGTGAGGGGACATGATTAGACTTTACAAGTACATTAGAGGACATTATAGACAAATAGCAGGGGACCTTTTTACCCATAAAGAGAATGACGTACCAGAGGCCTCCCCTTCAGACTAGAGGAAAAGAAGTTTCATTTAAAGGAACAGAGTAGGGGGTTCATCACAGTGAGGACAGTGAGGTTGGGGAATGCACTGCCGGGTGATGATTCAGTTAATGACTATAAGAGGGACTTGGATGATTTCTTGGACAGACATAATACAAAGGCTATTGTGATACTAAACTCTATAGTTAGTATAGATATGGGGATATATCATTTATGTGACAGTAGGGAGGGGTGTGTGTATGGGGCTGGGTTTTCATTTGGAGGGGTTGAACCTGATGGACTTTGTCTTTTTTCAACCCAATTTAACTATGTAACTATGTAACTATATGATAACTATGTATAAATATATAAGGGGATCATATAATAATCTCTCTAATGATTTAGCAGACGAGCGTTTGAAGCTGCGCTCCCCTGCGCTCCGTTTTTGTGCGTTCAGCCGCAGTTGAGCGCAGGAGTAGACGCATTCAGTTTTTATCAATGGTGCTGTACTGACACAGGCGCGTGTAGGCGCCGAACGTAGGAAAAATGCAGCATGTTGCGTCTCAACCTGCGTTCGGTGCCTATATGCGCCTGTGTCAGTACAGCCCCATTGATAAAAACTGAATGCGTCTATTGCACAAAAACGGATCGCAGGGCAGCGCAGCTTCAAACGCTCGTCTGTAAGAGCCCTAATTGGTGTTGTGCAGTGTAAGGAATGAGTGGAATGTGCCACCAGAGAGAGAATAAGTGGATGTGTGTGTGTGTGTGTGTGTGTGTGTAAGTGTGTTTGTGTATAAGTATGTGTGTGTTAGTGTGTGTAAGTGTGTGTGTGTGTGTAAGTGTGTAAGTGTGTGTGTATAAGTGTGTGTTAGTGTGTGTGTGTGTGTGTGTAAGTGTGTGTGTGTAAAAGTGTGTGTTAGTGTGTGTGTAAGTGTGTGTGTGTAAGTGTGTGTGTGTAAGTGTGTGTGTGTAAGTGTGTGTGTAAGTGTGTGTGTGTATAAGTATGTGTGTGTTAGTGTGTGTAAGTGTGTGTGTGTGTAAGTGTGTAAGTGTGTGTGTGTAAGTGTGTGTGTGTAAGTGTGTGTGTGTAAGTGTGTGTGTGTAAGTGTGTGTGTATAAGTATGTGTGTGTTAGTGTGTGTAAGTGTGTGTGTGTGTGTAAGTGTGTAAGTGTGTGTGAATAAGTGTGTGTTAGTGTGTGTGTGTGTAAGTGTGTGTGTATAAGTGTGTGTAAGTGTGTGTGTGTAAGTGTGTGTGTAAATGTGTGTGTGTGTATAAGTGTGTGTGTGTAAGTGTGTGTGTGTAAATGTGTGTGTGTGTGTGTGTGTGTAAGTGTGTGTGTGTAAGTGTGTGTGTGTAAGTGTGTGTGTAAGTGTGTGTGTGTATAAGTATGTGTGTGTTAGTGTGTGTAAGTGTGTGTGTGTGTGTAAGTGTGTAAGTGTGTGTGAATAAGTGTGTGTTAGTGTGTGTGTGTGTAAGTGTGTGTGTATAAGTGTGTGTAAGTGTGTGTGTGTAAGTGTGTGTGTAAATGTGTGTGTGTGTATAAGTGTGTGTGTGTAAGTGTGTGTGTGTAAATGTGTGTGTGTGTGTGTGTGTAAGTGTGTGTGTGTAAGTGTGTGTGTGTAAGTGTGTGTGTAAGTGTGTGTGTGTATAAGTATGTGTGTGTTAGTGTGTGTAAGTGTGTGTGTGTGTGTAAGTGTGTAAGTGTGTGTGAATAAGTGTGTGTTAGTGTGTGTGTGTGTAAGTGTGTGTGTATAAGTGTGTGTAAGTGTGTGTGTGTAAGTGTGTGTGTAAATGTGTGTGTGTGTATAAGTGTGTGTGTGTAAGTGTGTGTGTGTAAATGTGTGTGTGTGTGTGTGTGTGTGTGTGTGTGTGTGTGTAAGTGTGTGTGTGTAAGTGTGTGTGTGTGTGTGTGTGTGTGTAAGTGTGTGTGTAAGTGTGTGTTAGTGTGTGTGTGTTAGTGTGTGTGTGTTAGTGTGTGTGTGTTAGTGTGTGTGTGTTAGTGTGTGTGTGTATAAGTGTGTGTAAGTGTGTGTGTGAGAGGAGTGGAGGGTAATATTTGCACTAACAGCCAAGTGGGAGTCTAAATTCTCCAATATAACAACATGGCTCATTAACTACAGTGCCTGTCCCCACACTGTTCTCTTCCTCTGCCCCATTATTTCCTATAAGGACAGATACAGATACTGTACATGGGACATCAATGTGACTAAACTTCCCTGCACTCAACACAA